>NW_026973701.1:95000-117500 GCF_035594125.1 Scylla paramamosain
ACTCCGCCAGTCCCTACGCACCACAGATGACAACTCTGCTAACGCCTGTCAGCCTCCAGTGATCCCTCGTTACAAACTTTTCTGGACCCTGACCGGAGGAGGCAATGAGTGTTGTTCTGTCTGCCTGCCTGGCCGTGAATAGGCTAGTGAGTTGCCCGCTAGGTATCCTTACAGACCTCAGACCTTGCCGTATTGCTCGAAATTAAACCAAGTACTGCTAGTTAATTCAGACGGGTCGCAATTACTATGGACTCGTGGAAGACCAAAGCTTTTCCGCTCGAATCAAGGTCTTAACGAAGGCGATGAAACACCTCCACCGAACCCAAGTGAAGGCGAGCAGACGGAGTGGCGGGCAGGAGTGGTGGGTCAGTGGCTTCTTACCTTGACCTCCGTGAACACAGGTGACGGCACACTTACCTGCAAAGAAAAGGGATTATCAGCACGGTTGTTATATTCTACCTGAGTACAGCCTTACTGTATTTTTTTTTTTATGTGTGCATATTTGTTACATTAAGAGTGTCGAGCTGATGACGAGCCAGCTTTGACTTAAATAAAGCGTAGAAATTGCAGTGAAAGGAATATGAAAAGTAACAAGTTAGACTACGGAAAGTAACAAATAAAGATCAAGGAACGTTTGTCCGCCATCTTCCTTTCCATCATCACATCCACCCTTTCAAAAAATAGCATTATAAAAGCCATACTATAACTTTTTTCCTCCCGTCAAATAAAGTCGCCATTTCCTATTTCAGTGGAGAGCCTGTGAGCTGCAAACACCACAACTTCACGGCGCCTTTGTCCCCCCTCGCCTGGCTGGTTGTCTTGCATCTCTCCGACACTCCAATTCGTGACTCAGCCTCCACTCGTCCGTGAATCCCCGATGCACCCTCACCACCACTACCTTTATCATCACCGCCCCTTCAATAGATTGGCTTCTGAGGGCAGCTCCATTGTCCCTAACCCCTCTCTGTCCGGATTACGTTGCGTCTATTTTTGTTTGTAATGATTTATTTCTATGTGTTTGTTCTGTCATTGTCTTCCTTCACACACACATACACACTCTCTCTCTCTCTCTCTCTCTCTCTCTCTCTCTCTCTCTCTCTCTCTCTCTCTCTCTCTCTCTCTCTGTATATATATATATATATATATATATATATATATATATATATATATATATATATATATATATATATATATATATATATATATATATATATATATATATATATGCCTCCACTCCCTCAATCCCTCCCTTTTCCTCGCAGCCAAAAGGTCAATGGCATCAAGGCAAATCTAATCTTCATGTTTTGAGTTGCGGAACCTTTCAAAACCATTACTGGTGAGGCAGAGAGAGAGAGAGAGAGAGAGAGAGAGAGAGAGAGAGAGAGAGAGAGAGAGAGAGAGAGAGAGAGAGAGAGAATGTGACAGGAAACAAAAAAGTAAATAAAAAAAATGAATAAATAAAGATATATATTAATTTTAGGTCCACTTCTGTAAACATGGCGGGGCACGAAACCTGAGGCGGCGTGCTAAATGGTATATATTCTGACATTTGTTTTGTCCATTTGTTTCTGTCTCATTAGGCCGCTAATGACACGCCGGTACTGAGGAGGAGGGGCGGGAGAGGGTGCGGGAGCTCAGGGAGAGAGGGGAAGGAAGGGAGGGAGGTTCACTTATTACGCTCAACACATAGCCATTAAGAGTTTCATTTGCAATCGGCAGGATAAAGAAAATAGGTACAGGTTATAGCAAATCACGGAGGCCGAGGCGGGGGTGTGTGGGTGCAGGTGGGTGGCGGACGAGGCGGGGTGGGGATGTGCGGGTGGAGGTGGGTGGCGAGGTGAGGCGGAGATGTGCGGCTGCAGGTGGGCGGCAGAGAGAGAGAGAGAGAGAGAGAGAGAGAGAGAGAGAGAGAGAGAGAGAGAGAGAGAGAGAGAGAGACTATAACTGAGATGCAGGAAACTTCTAAATGAAAAACAACAAGTTCTGTCGCCTTTACTAATAAGAATGTATCCTCTCTCTCTCTCTCTCTCTCTCTCTCTCTCTCTCTCTCTCTCTCTATCTCTCTTCGTGGCGGTCAGAGAGAGCTGGCTGGCACTACAATAGGCTTTGGTTGAAATGTTCCAGTTATACTCTCTAACTGCACTTAAATAACTAACTTTTCCAATATGGCAACACGTGATTGCCCAGAACACTCCCTCAACCCTCCCCCTCTTTCCTTCCCGAGTGACGGCAGGCGGAGGCACGGGCGGTGAGACGTGATGAGAGGAGTAGTGGCAGTGATGGGCGGGCCTGGTGATGTATGGAATAATGCGTGGTGTTGACAAAGAATGGGATGAGAGGTGAGTGATGGTGGTGAATACGCGTCTAACACAAGGACAAAACAAACAAGTACACACAACACCAAACAAACAAGGAATGCAACCAAGCCTCGGGTCTCCTTCACCAGCGAACAATTGCTGTATTTCACAAGGCAACACAACAAGGGGACATTTAACAAGCACTTAGGAATAACGAATCACATGCAGCTTCTTACCTGCTATCCTGCCTATCTGCTAATTTTCTACTGGTATTCTGTCTTTTTCTTTGTTATTATTCTTCCTTCACTTTTATGTTCCCTCTCACGCCGCCTCCTGCTGCCTGATCAGCCTCGTGTGGGTGCCGCTCATACCCCCTCCTGTTCTCGTCACCTTTACTCTGCTCTCCACTATAATATTATTTTCCTCCTCCTCTCTCAAAGCTTCCTCTCTGGCCATGTCCTTTTACCTTCCTTATTTACTTCATCCCTGTCATCTCATATTCCTACTTTTCCTCTTTCCTTTCTTCCTTCGCGGCTCAGTTTTACGCTACACACATCTCATGCCTCCCTGCTCACTACAAACCTGCTGACACTTTTACTCTTGTCACAGCACGGTGGCTTTTCCTTCCTGCTTTCCTGCGTGACTCCTTTTATGTTCGCTTTTATTCCTACTTTCACACTCTTGTCTCTCCTTCCCTCCTTTACTTCCCTTTCCCTGCCTCGCCGCGGTCGCCATCAACGCTCCCTCAAGGCTCTGCCGCGGGAAACCTTAGCCTTGCCATCTCCTTTTCGCCTCCGTCATTCTCAACACACTTCGCCTTCCTCTCTAAACACACTCAGCTCGCCTCTCACACTTGTGCATGTCGTCTTCGCTCATCACCACCACTCCCTCACTCACTGTCTTCCTCACCTCACGCTAGTCCCTCTCTTCCTCCTCCTCGTCCTCCTCCTCCTCCTCCTCCTCCTCCTCCTCCTCTTCTTCCTTCCCTATTGCTCATAAAAGTTGCCCTGTTTTCTTTACAACCCCTCGGACGAATCTTTTATTCCTGCAGCTTCATAACCACTTTCCGTCACATTCTCTCTCTCTCTCTCTCTCTCTCTCTCTCTCTCTCTCTCTCTCTCTCTCTCTCTCTCTCTCTCTCTCTCTCTCTCTCTCTCTCTCTGTCTGTCTGTCTGTCTGTCATTTTTTTTCTGATAGACACTCCAAGTTTCCTTTTTCCATTTCCAGCTGTCTCCAGCATCTATTTCCTTCAAAAGTTCTTCCCTTTCTTCGTGGCATGGAATCTTTCAAGCTCACCAGAGTTTCCTTAAAGTTTCCCAGGTTGGTTTCCTTCAACACTTCCCGCCACAAGACAAAAATACGGATCTTCAAATTCTTGAGGATATTTCGCAGCCAAAGTTACACATTTCCTAAGAAAAAGTTGTCCTCTACTTCACAGCATCTTTTTCTTCTTTTCTGTCCCTTTCCTTTGACGATGAGACTCACTCCACACCTCACCACCATCGTCACACCGCCAAGATCGTTCACCACACCACCAGCAGTATTCGCTACACCGCAAGGAGCTTTACACTAATAATCACCACCACTGACCTCAACACGCCAGCCGCCACGAAGCCTTGTTGCACTAACCACGCCACCACCGCACTGTTAGCCACGCCTCCACGGACCTTTCAAGTCTTCAGCACATAACACGCATCATCGAACACTTCGCCGTACAAGGTTCATCAGAATCTAACTCTGTCTGCCATCTTCATATTCAGGTTCTCTATTTTACAGCTACGCGCGCATAGGAAGAAGCCTCCGCCGTCCTCCCCCGCCACTCCTGCCGCTCCTGCCACGCCCTGCCTTCATTATCTCTTGCAATGGAAGCTTCATGCTCTTATTTTAACTTAAGAAGAGACACTGTCATATTCGATGCAAACTCCTTCTCCTGCCTCTTACTCCTCCTACCTCCACCTCCTCCTCCTCCTCCTCCTCCTCCTCCTCCTCCTCCTCCTCCTCCTCACGCAGGTACAAATGATGTTGAAAACACTAGGTCTGAAGAGCTCATGGAAAAGTTCAAGAAGATGATACAGCGCTTCAAAACTAAATCCAATAATATTATTGTTTCAGGTATCCTCCCCCGCATCAGGGCACCGGCTGTCTTCTACAACAGAGCCTTCAGCACTAACAGCCGTCTCCGTTCTCTTTGCACAGAGGAAGGTGTAGACTTTGTTAATCTATGGGACAACTTTTATAATAAACCTTCTTTATTTCAGCCGGATGGTTTACACCTAAATGGAATTGGAGCAGCACGACTTGGTAGACTCCTTAGTAATAAAGTTTCTATTTTCAGACCAAAAAACGACCAGCAAGATCGTGTAGCCCCAGGCTCTTAGTAGCCTCCTCGCGCAACCCAACCTCCATGTGCAACACTATAAAAGCTTGCCTAATCAACGCTCGCAGCCTTAGAAATAAATTTTCAGATTTAGAAACCCTGGCAGCTGTAGAAAACTACCACATTATTGGTATTACTGAATCTTGGCTGAACTCTGCAAACAGAGACTTTCTTGCGGAATACAACTTGCCAGGTTATGAAATGTTCGGCAGTGAAAGAAAAGACAGGATAGGTGGCGGTGTATTGCTGTATGTAAAAGCCAGTCTTCAGCCAACCATACTAAAAACCGAAAAGATTAACAATATAGATTCAGTCTTCTTGCATTTAAGAGTACGTTCTAAGAAAACTGCTATAGGTCTTATTTATAGGCCTCCGGTTCACAATGTTTCCTCTGATAAGAATTTACAAGATCAAATCACTGAAATAAGTAACACTTTTGATACAGTCATCTGTGGAGACTTCAATCTACCTGTTAACTCATGGGGAAATCCACTTAACTCTCACTCTGGTCACGACTTGTATAATAATTTATTAGAATGTTCCCTAAAGCAACACGTTCAAGGACCCACACGAGGTGACAACATATTAGATCTTGTTCTTTCAACAAACGATGACTTCATATCTAACGTTAATATTGGTCCTGAATTTAGTACAAGTGACCACAAGATTGTCTCCTTTAACATCAACCTTCAAGCATATAAGGACATTGTTAGCAACGAAAAAGTTTTCATATATAAAAAAGGAGACTACGACAGACTCAGGTCAATTCTTTCTGTCGCAGATTGGAACGCTGAACTTGGCGAAAGTAACATTGAGGAATCATGGGCGAAATTTAAGTACATTTTAGAAGATGCTGTGAAGACATGTATCCCTATGCGTAAAAGACGTCCATGCAAGAGAAATAAACCTAAATGGTGGACAAACAAGATTGAGTCACAACTACTGCAGAAAAATCGTGCCTACCGTAAATATTTGTCCTCTCAGAATGAGGCTGATAAACTAGAATACGACAGACTCCGACGCGAATCAAAAAAGCTCATTAGACACAGTAAGAAAAATCTAGAAATGTATATTGCAAGCATTGCTAAATCCAATCCCAAAGAATTTTACAGTTACGTTCGAAATAAAAAAGTCCTTACATCTCACATTAATCACATTACACTAGATAACGGTAATTTTGTCACCGGAGAAACTCAGATCGCGGACACACTGAATGATTATTTTGCTTCAATTTTTACAGAGGAAAATACTCATACAATCCCCGAACCACTCCTTATGCTCCACAACATAACCCCCTTACGTGTCTGCGTTTTTCATGAAAACGAGATAATCAAAGTAATTGATAAGATGAAAACTGACAAAGCCCCCGGCCCAGATGGTATTGCACCACGTGTCTTGAAAGAAACTAAATTCCAAATTTGTAAGCCCCTTTCGTTGCTTTTCACCAAATCATTTAACTGCGGTAAGGTTCCCGAGGATTGGAAGTTAGCTAACGTTACCCCTATAGAAAAGAAAGGCGATAATTCACTTCCAAGTAACTACAGACCTATCAGCCTTACATCTGTAGTATGTAAACTAATGGAAACAGTAATTCGCAATAATTTAGTGAACTTTCTAGAGGAAAATTATTTAATCAATGACTCGCAGCATGGCTTCCGAAACAGACGTTCTTGTCTAACTAATCTGCTTGATTTCTTTTATGATGTTTTCACCATGTACGACGAAACAAAGGCAGTAGATATAGTGTATCTAGATTTTCAAAAAGCTTTTGACAAAGTTCCCCATAAGCGGCTACTAGCTAAATTGAAGTCACATGGTATAAATGGAAAACTTCTCAATTGGCTTGAAGACTGGCTGTCTGAGAGAAAACAGCGCGTTGTTTTAAATGGTAAATTTTCAAACTGGCGAGAAGTTCTAAGTGGTGTACCACAGGGATCAGTGCTCGGCCCTGTTCTTTTCCTTATTTACGTTAATGATATCGATGAGGGTCTCACCTGCAAAGTATCTAAGTTCGCTGATGATACAAAAATAATGAATAAAGTAGTCACGTCTGAGGATAAAAGAAAATTACAATCTGATCTTGACCACTTAGCCACTTGGTCAGACAAGTGGCAGATGAGCTTCAATGTAGATAAATGTAAAGTGTTGCACATTGGTAATAACAACGATCACACTGATTACTTAATGAACGGTACCGAGCTTCTTAAGGTTAAGGAGGAAAAGGACTTGGGTGTTATAATTACCTCAGACCTCAAGTCAAGTAAACACTGCTCGGAAGTAGTTAAAACAGCAAATAAATTGGTTGGGTTTATTGGTAGGACTTTCGAATTCAAATCAGAAGGGGTAATTCTCACATTGTTTAATACACTTGTCCGACCTCTACTTGAGTACTGCGTCCAGTTCTGGTCACCCCATTACAGGAAAGATATAGACAAGCTGGAGAGAGTCCAAAGAAGAGTTACCAAGTTGATCCCACGACTGCGGAACAAGCCTTATGAGGAGCGCTTGAGGGAACTCAACTTGTTCAGTTTAGAGAAACGGCGAATGCGAGGTGACTTAATTGAATTGTTTAAGATGTGTCGGGGCTTTGATAACGTAAATGTAAACAACTATCTCATCATTGACAGTTCCAACACCACTCGAAATAATGGCTACAAGATTATAGGTAAGCGTTTCAGATCAGACGAGGCTAAGTATTATTTCTTTAATAGAATTGTAAATGTCTGGAACTCTCTCCCAGCACATATTGTCGATAGTAACACAATAGAAACTTTTAAACAAAGGTTGGACAATCACCTCGCAGCAACCCCTCATATAACGTACTTTGCGCCTACATAAAATGTTTTTTAGTTAGTGTAGTGAATAGTATAATTTCTCTTTCATCCTTTCCTATCACATCTTAGCCTTTCCTCCTCCCTATACTCTCCTGTTTTTCCTTCCTTGATCTCTAGTGTCCTCCATCCTCTAACTCTTAGAATCTGTAGTGGTAGTGGTAGAATAGACACACAGACAGCCTCGTTAGGCCCAGTAGGGCTGTTGCTGTCTGTTCTTTCCTTTGTATTCCTTTGTATTCCTCCTTCTCCTCCCCCACGGGCAGCTCGGCAGGGACGTGCACGCACCCGGCCTGACATCCAGCTATGAATACCACAAGACCTGCTTTGCATATTTCCCGTGACGATGCAGGAAGGCCCACCCCACACCCACGCCCCCCGGAATGGAGAGGCCCGCCCCACGCACCCCGGGGATGGGGAGACCCACCCCACGCCCACCCCAGGGGAGGGACACCTCATGTTTACGTTTTGTGAGTGATATGTTTGGACTGCACAAACCTTCTTTTTGTTACGCCCCGCTGCCTTAAAACGTTCACGAAGGATGGAAGGTTACATCGCACTGGCAGCACAACGTGGGACAATTGGTGACCAGGCTGCCGCACACCCCCTCCTGCTTGCTGCTGCTTGCACACATCCGGCACTCACGGTGACTGAGGGCACGTGTGGCTGCAGCGATCCATGGGGAAAACACCACCACAGAACACAAAGGTCAACCTGTTTTCCCTCGTTTGTGACCATCGAGCAAACATGTTCCGGATTTACATCACAGCGCGACAAAAGACATCACGAGATTCATGAATGTGCTCACGTCTGCTGCACGATAAACTCTTCTCAGCACCAGGCAAGGCCACGCGACCCTCGAGGGGTGTGCGGCGGAAAACAAGGTGACGCGTCTTCCTTCAAATGACATAACTACCAAACCACTCGTCTGTAATTTGCTAGTTTTCATATGCTGAGTGTCTAACTCTCTCTCTCTCTCTCTCTCTCTCTCTCTCTCTCTCTCTCTCTCTCTCTCTCTCTCTCTCCATTCACTTGATCACTACCACCACCACCACCACTACTACCAATACCACTATTACTATTAGCACCACACTATCACACTCATAATACACACACACACACACACACACACAGCCAGTCTATCTCTCTAATCCTTCCTCCATGTCATATTCCCACTCCCTCCTACTTTTCCTCACTTTTCTCCTTCTCAATGCCTCCCTTGCCTCCCCCTGGCTGAGGTGAGACGGGTGGGGGATGAAGGAAGGTCTGGGGCAGATGGAGGAAAGTGAAGTGGTGGAGGAAATTGGAGGAGTTCCACCAATAGGTGTGGAAAAAGCTAAGAAATTTTGTCACGGATGTGTTAGAAGAAGGACTGGAGGAGGAGGAGGATAGAGAGAGAGAGAGAGAGAGAGAGAGAGAGAGAGAGAGAGAGAGAGAGAGAGAGAGAGAGAGAGAGAGAGAGAGAGAGAGAGAGAGAGAGAGAGAGAAATGTTAGTACCGTTAAGTTACAATATCCTATTACACACACACACACACACATACACACACACACAGGGCAGAGGAAGGAGAGGTAAAGTGGTGGGCAGTGACACAGGCACGGGGTTGGGAGAGGGCAGGGAGGAGCAGGCTGGGGAGAAGGAGGGTTTTCATGGTGGGGGCTCTGAACGGGCCTGCAATCCTTCAACTTATTTGAGACATTTTTGGGTTATTTATCTATTTTCATGGTTCACTCTGGCTTTCCTTCACGTCTGAATCTAAAAACACCCGAAAGTTCAGCTAAAATATTGATGTACAGACAGGGAGGGAGGCAGGGGAAAATGTGCCGCTCAGCCCTTATATTTACGTAGCGCAATACACACACACACACACACACACACACACACACACACAGTCCTACCCGAAGATTAGTCTGAGCTCTTTCCGTAGGGGAACGGCTTGCTGGGTGACAAGCAGTGTGTGTGAATCACACACACACACACAGTGGCGGCCAAGGGGAAAGGTCTGATGACGTCGCGTTTTCGGAGTGTGCGCTCTGAACGGGGCACTACTCAATGTCTTATTTGAGGCACTTTTGGGGTTGTTTATCTATTTCCGTGGTCAATTCTCTTTTTTCTTCACTTCAAGTCTGGAAACACTGGGGAGTTTAGCTGAATATTGATGTACAGACAGAGAGGGAGGCAGGGAAAATGGCCGTCTCGAAGCTTATATTTACGTAACGTAATTCATTATGAAAATCGCGAAAAGAAAGAAGACGCCCAGACAGGAATGCACTACATTTTCTGACTTACTCTTTACTTTAACTAATACACAAAATATAAAAACATTACCGAACTCAGTAATAATAACGAAAACTCCAAAAAACAATCTGTAACTTTTAAGAACGGTACCACAAAAACACAATAATATCGAGAAAGGAAACACAGCCAGACTAGATTATATTACAGATTCTAAATACAAAATTTTTTTTACTTTCCAGATAAATAAAGAAAACACCAATTCCTCATCGTATAAAGAGAATAATTTTTCATATCCAGTACCGAACTTATTCTAAATTTGAAAATTCGAACTGCGAGACTAGATTTTATTGGATGTTATTACTTGGTACATGTTTCTTATATTTTTTTAAGTCTTAAATTAAATACCAATGCAAACCTACGCGTGCCGGTAAGAAAAAGTGAAATTAAATAAAGTGAAGAAGTTGTTATTTTGTCGACAAACAAAAGCACAGCTAGAACAGATCTTATTATATTTTATAATTTAGTATGTCTTTCTATTAATAAATTAAATATCAAAACAATGACAATTCCATCAATAAAAGGAAAATAATAATATGTTGCCAAAAAGGTTTTTTTCCTCGTCTTTTCCTTTCCGTACCTCCTCCTCCTCTTCCATACCCCTCATACTCCAAATCCCCCCTCCACCACCCCCTACTCCGCATCTAGGAAAACACCTGGAAACACCTGGAAAACCCTAGAAATTATGCTAAATACTGACAGGGAGAGACGGAAACTTGTTACCTTCGGCTTATCTGTGCGAGGCTCGGGGGGACTGGGCGCCAAGGATACTGTGTGTGTGTGTGTGTGTGTGTGTGTGCGTGAGGCAAAACGATAGAAATGCTAGTTGGATGGGTGATTGCTCTCAGGTCCTACTGAACCTCACATCGACGCCACGAAAGGATGAGTGGGCGGGGTATCCATCATGACATCTAGTCTCGCTGCCAGTGCCTGTACTCGTAAATTTTAGCAAGTTTACATTGGCTCTATTATGAAGATACGAGACCAAAGCATATTTTTGCCAGTCAGCTCGGGGTATCAAACATTCACTGCCAAAACAGCATCCTCATCCGACGCTCTCTTAAGATTTTATTTGCTAACAGGACAGGACACGGCACCTCAAACCTTTGGTAACATACTAAAACCAGAATCATGAGACATTTCTGCCAGAAACTCCACTACTTTCAATAGGCTTTCAATAGGCTCTACATGAAATTGAGGATTTTTTATCTTTTATTTTTTTATGATTCTCGTGATAGATTAACAAGATTTCTACATTATTAACTGGGGAATCACTCTTCAAATATTCGGCTAATGACCTCTGTGACCTTTGAAAACAGTTGTGATGAGAGAGGGAAGCGTTTCAGGCCTAAGACAGGGAAAGGCCTCTAACTCACGCCTCTCCCCTTTTATCCCTCCTCCGTAACCTCTGACATTGCTGACAGCTCCCTCGCCCCCCTCCACTCGCTTCTCTCAGCTGTAGCTCGCCCTCCTCTCCCCTCGCTGTCACTGAGCTAAGATGTGCAAGACTCCTCCCCTGATGCAATATTCCTGTGTGAACTCTTGTCATCACCACGTTCTTTAAAGGTGGAATCTCTCTCTCTCTCTCTCTCTCTCTCTCTCTCTCTCTCTCTCTCTCTCTCTGCACCGCGCAAGATCAAGACAAACAAGCAGGACGTGGCCGAGATGGATCCCGCGATACTCGGCTAACTCGCTTCCTTGGGCCTCGTCTTGTCCCGCTCAGCCAGGGCGACTTGCGGCGGCGCGGCTTGCAAGGACACACTGCACAGCTTCGAGCAAGACTCCCCGCTCAGTTTTATTGGTGGTGTGTTTACAGATACAGCAAGAAACATAATTATAAGCAAATACATGAGTAGTTACACGACGCGACACGAATACAGGGAAGTAAAGATGGAGGAGACGATAATAAGGTTAATCAATCAAGTAAGGTACGGTAGATGATTTGTACAGGTGAGATAAGGTGTACAGGTGAGATAAATGGGGAGAGTCACAAGAAAGAAGACGAGAAAAAATAGAAAATAAAAGTTATAAAGAATATGAACGGTAGCGACGGCTGCATGCTGTAACCCATCACCCTGCACCCCATCACCTGTCTGTCTATCACCCACCACCCAACACCTGTCCACCCATCATCCCATCACCTCCCTACCCATCACCCCATCAGCTCGGCAAGGGCGGCGCGTCCCTCAGTGATGAAAGACGCCCCAAGATTAACTGGCAAGACAAGATGGCAGAATAATGGTGCTGATCAAAGGCGCGGGTGGCAGGAGCGGAAAAAACTGGACGGCTAATTTGCCTGCGATGTCTCAAGACCCTCCCCTGCCGTCCGTCCCCCCCTTCCCTCCCTGCCGCGCCCCCTTCCCTGCCGCTGCTGTCCTGTCCAGCTCCCTCATGAACCACACAACACTCAACACTCCACTGGCATGGAGGAAGGAAGGAAAGAACATTCTCTCTCTCTCTCTCTCTCTCTCTCTCTCTCTCTCTCTCTCTCTCTCTCTCTCTCTACTCAGACCTTAGATTAATACTCATTACAGGATAGCTCTGCCTTTTTTCCTCATCTATCTTTCCCGTCCTTTTCCATTTCCACGCCCTAATTATGTATATTTTTCTTCCATTTCCACGTCTTAATTATGTATATTTTTCTTCCATTTCCACGCCTTAATTATGTATATTTTTCTTCCATGTCCACGCCTTAATTATGTATATTTTTCTTACATTTCCACGCCTTAATTATGTATATTTTTCTTCCATGTCCACGCCTTAATTATGTATATTTTTCTTCCATGTCCACGCCTTAATTATGTATATTTTTTTTTTCCCAGACGTACAGTGATACAGAAAAATATTCTTACTAAAATTGCCCGTGTCATTTTGACTCAACGAACGAAAAAATACGGAAAATATTGTTTAAGAGAGAGATGCACTGGTAGCCCTGCAGGGTGTCGGTACACCTGAGCGTCTCGAAATTTCTGCATTTGAGTCCCTCAAGATGCAAAGTAACAATACCAACACGCGTGTCTTACGAAGTCTCCATGATGAATGGCTATGGAATGCCGGAGGTTGGCTGACGTCCACTTTGTATCTGATATCTGTGGTCAACGACTCAAAGATTCGAATCCTGATGTGATGCGCTACACGCCTTCGTGACGTTTCAGACGTTTCAGACAGCCAGGCTTGCCAGCTATTCCGAAATTGATAGAATCACTCTATATTTTTCTTGAATTAAGCGTTCATGAGAGTAAGAATAATTTTGCGTACTTGGTAAGTCTTGACACACACGCGCCGCCACGATCCGTGGTGCGAGGCTCCAGAACCACAGCATTCTGCACCCAGCAGGGGAGTCGTCTTCTTTTGTCGTGTGTTTGTCTTCGTGTTGGGTTGTGTTTACACTCACCATGACCTCGAACTTCCCAAGCCAGGCGTCACTCTCCTTTCGTTTATCCATCACTGCCTCAATTCTTTTTTTCTTCTTTGTTTCCATTTCAATCTTTCCTTCCCGCACGCTCCATCAACGCTCCTTTCTTTGTGCTTATCATAGTTTTTTTTTTTTTTTTTTAGTGGTTATATTTTTTTGTTTCCGTCGCTTCCCACGCTTCCCACGTGACTCACAAAACGTGACAGTCTATGTAATACCTACACACACACACACACACACACACACAAAACTTCTATCTTCTGCTTGCCGTGAAGCACTGAAGCTACACTCGGGCAAACACTGTTCTGTGTGGAAGTCAGAGACAGTGTGCGGTGAGGACAGCTTATTCTCACTGGCTGAATAGACCTCGTGACGCAACACCGAAAGGCGATTAGTCTTGATCTTGAAAGTCAGCTGGAGCGGGACATTAATTTGTTATTATTGGGAGTAAGTTTGAGGCCACTACTAATATACACTAAGAGCAATGTCTTCTCCTTCATTTCACATAAACGTGTCACGTGTAAAGTGTACAGAAACAAACTTTCTCATCTCGCGAACACCAGCGTCAGCTTCCGTCAGCTGACACTTCAGTAAATTTGGATTGACTGTCCTTATGGCGCTAATGAAATATTTCGTTCAGCATTACGACATCGAACTTTGTATTCTGTGATGGGAAAAGTTTTCACAAGGAGAGAAAACTCTCACCACTAGCCTCGCTGCCCGAGGCTGTCACTCCTTGACTTGCAGCAACACAACAACAAAGTGCCGCTTCTTTCCACTTCTGTACCATGTAACGCCGTGTACAGCTCCTGTCAAACTAATCAGTTTGTTCATCATAGATGTTTTTTTTTTTCCAATTGCAGTGCCTCCTGACAATTCCTTGATGGTTGAAAAAGCAATATTCATTGAGGAGTGGGCGGAATTGTTCTCCTGCCGCAGCGGTGAAGCACTCGTTTCCTTCATGAAAAGTTATTAATGAAATCACTACATAAGCGTTCAGTATGACGAGGCCTCACCTCAGCCATCATTCACTCCTACATAAAAATGAGAAGCGCGTCAGGCATCGCCTCTCTCGATACAAGTTTGCATATTTAATCGACAAAAAATGAGTCCATGAAGAATTTCAGCCGCACATCAATCTGGCAACATTACGGATGGAAACAGATGCCAGACACTTCCACGCGCCATCTGACTCGGGAAACCGCGCTTGGAGCTCAAAATTGAGGCGCGAAAATTCTTGATTACGGGAACGATCGCCATCGCTACGGACGCACTGATGCAATCGTTCATATATGGTCACCGGAATGAAAGGGTTAAGACAGGTACAATATATATATATAGTTAGTAAAATAAAAGTTCCTTTTTACTTGTTGCCTAAAGGCCGAGCATGACGTGTGTGTGGCTGAGAATGCAGGTCACCTTTGATTATTTTGTTGCATGTGAGGCACGACGCTGCAACCAATAGCTATTACTGCAACTATCACTGCTTTTATAAACACACACACACACACACACGTAGATAAGTAAATAAAAAAAAAAAAGATAGCACGTAGTGTAATCAACACGACTACAGTATCCCCACCCTAGAGCCCCGATCCCCAACGCCCTCACCACCCACGCCCTGTCCACCTCCACCACCACCATTCCCACCACACGCTCTCTGTCCCGCGCAGCACAACGACCTTCATCTCGTCTGCATCATTAAAATTTCGACGTCCATAATTTGGCAGCGCGCCTCACACACAAGTCTCCAATGGGGCCGTGTTTTCGCTTCGCTGGTGCACACACTTCCCACGCCCTGCCTCCCTGCCTCCCTGCCGGTGTCCCTGATCACGCCACCGCCAGCCGCCTTGCAAGCAAGCAGCCTGGAATCATACCAGGCACTCCTCTCCCTTCCCTCTTCCTTTCCCGCGTTCACATCACTGTGGTGGAGCCTCTGATGAAATTTATAGGGAATCTCAGAGGCTTATTGCTTGCTGCATGCGCGGCGCCTGAAGCAGTGATGCATTGAGTGCCAGGAAATGCATATTGAGCCGAGCTATGCCATTATATTCAGCCGACCATTGGGTTTATTGAAAAGCTGTTATTGCCGCGGTTGTGTCCCGTTCTGGTAAGGGGAGGGAGGGAGGGAGGAAGGGAAGGAGGGTTGGGGGAGGGACACTGGTGGGAAAAGGTAACGAAGGCAGGGAGGGCCAGAAGATCCATGTGACTCTAGCGTGCTCACCAATACACCACCAGACAACTAATGTTATTATGATCAAAATATTCAGCTTACATCACAAAAATTCACCCAGCACGAACCGGGGCCATCGTTATTAACAACACTGAACCCTTTCTTCCCTGGAGAGAAGTGCGGGTGAGGCTCATTCCCGCTCCCCCGGTAGTGAAGTCTGCGCCAGGCAAACACTGCCTCGAGATGAAAGAAGCTTCGCCTCTCTGTCCCGGGAATCAAACACGGGTCTTTTGTCTTGACCGAGCCGAGGGTGCACTGCTCTGAGACAGAGAAGCAGCGAGGCTGTACGAGCGTTAGTGAGAGAGAGAGAGAGAGAGAGAGAGAGAGCACAATTTGTCGCGCTTCACTTCATATCTAACATGTCGAGTTCAAATACTCTACTGGATGAGCATACAGAGAATTAGTATTTTTCACAACTCTCTTTCATAATTTAATGGAAACTATGATAAACATATTGTGTGTGTGTGTGTGTGTGTGTGTGTGTGTGTGTGTGTGTGTGTGGTTCAGTCACGTACATGTCTCTCCATACACGTCCGGTCCAGAGGCGCCAATTATCGTTCGCTGTACTGTGGACATGTTAGGAGGGCTCGTAGCGTGAATGGAATGTGAACTTTTACAGAACCCCTCACTGGAATCATGCACAATCGCATATTATACAATATTTGTACTGTTTTTTTTTCTTTTTTCTATTCCTACTATACTCTCATACATCCATTCTTATCATTACCGTGTGACCTTTGGCTGAATACATACATTCATTCTTACATACATACATACATTTCCTTTCTGACCGTTCTATTGCTGCTGTGGTAGACGGTCACTGTTCTTCTCCTAAATCTATTAACAGTGGTGTTCCTCAGGGTTCTGTCCTGTCACCCACTCTCTTCTTATTATTCATTAATGATCTTCTAAACCAAACTTCTTGTCCTATCCACTCCTATGCTGATGATACCACCCTGCACTTTTCCACGTCTTTTCATAGACGTCCAACCCTTCAGGAGGTAAACATATCACGCAGGGAAGCCACAGAACGCCTGACTTCTGATCTTTCTAAAATTTCTGATTGGGGCAGAGCAAACTTGGTATTGTTCAATGCCTCAAAAACTCAATTCCTCCATCTATCAACTCGACACAATCTTCCAGACAACTATCCCCTCTTCTTCAATGACACTCAACTGTCCCCCTCTTCTACACTGAATATCCTCGGTCTGTCCTTTACTTATAATCTGAACTGGAAACTTCACATCTCATCTCTAGCTAAAACAGCTTCTATGAAGTTAGGTGTTCTGAGACGTCTCCGCCAGTTTTTCTCACCCCCCCAGCTGCTAACTCTGTACAAGGGCCTTATCCGTCCATGTATGGAGTATGCTTCACATGTCTGGGGGGGTTCCACTCATACTGCTGTTCTAGACAGGGTGGAATCAAAAGCTTTTCGTCTCATCAACTCCTCTCCTCTAACTGACTGTCTTCAGCCCCTCTCTCACCGCCGCAATGTTGCATATCTAGCTGTCTTCTACCGCTTTTTTCATGCCAACTGCTCTTCTGATCTTGCTAACTGCATGCCTCCCCTCCTCCCGCGGCCTCGCTGCACAAGACTTTCTTCTTTCTCTCACTCCTATTCTGTCCACCTCTCTAACGCAAGAGTTAACCAGTATTCTCAATCATTCATCCCTTTCTCTGGTAAACTCTGGAACTCCTTGCCTGCTTCTGTATTTCCACCTTCCTATGACTTGAATTCCTTCAAGAGGGAGGTTTCAAGACACTTATCCACCAATTTTTGACCACTGCTTTGACCCTTTTAAGGGACTGGCATTTCAGTGGGCATTTTTTTTTATTAGATTTTTGTTGCCCTTGGCCAGTATCCTTCCTACATAAAAAAAAAAAAAATACATACATAGATGCCATTATTACTGAAAGATAAGAGGCATACATGTTTTTTGTGTGACACATAGTATTGGTATCATTAAGCTAAAACACAGTGACTATCATTCCCTTTTTTCTCTCTCTTTTTGTTGACATGATGTCGGCGAGTCAGTTTAGCAGCTCAGACACCAAGTTATGAACACACATTTCTGTTGTTGCCTTGTCGTTAGTGTGGCGTGACCCCGTGACTTGCTGCTCTGTGTAATGGCGTGGTAGAAAATGTGCTACAAAATGTACCAAGGAATTCCGAGCATTTCTTTTCACATTAGCGGCATTGTCAAGGAACGTTTGCTTGGCGTCTTGGTGATGGTGGTGGTGGTAGTGGTGGTGTTCTTGTAATGTACTGTACAAGGGATTGCTAGTTTATGATAATGTTGGTGATGTTATTTTTGCATATCATTGCCGTTGTTGTCGGTGGTGATGGTGGCGGCAATAGTAGTAACCAGAAGTGATGGTGTAGCTACTCATCCCGTCACACCAGGAATCAACACGGAAACACCGCACCACACGTCACCACACCACATAGCACTACACTCGACTGGCACCCTACACCACCACAACCACCAGACAGCTCTACCCAGCCAGCCGTGCGCTTTATCATATATACGCGCACGTACCTGTCCTTTCTCCGCTGCACCACTTCACTGCTTTAATCGATAATGTTACACGAATGAAGGGTTTCTGCTAAAATTATTGGATCATCACTAGGGAGCACAGCCAAGAGCTTTAGTATCACACACTTCATCTTCTTAATAGCACTGGGATTATTAGAAATGTACCGAGCAGCTGCGATTGTGAAGCTGTTAACACGTAACATCAGAAGGCATCAAAGAGAGAGAGAGAGAGAGAGAGAGAGAGAGAGAGAGAGAGAGAGAGAGAGAGAGAGAGAGAGAGAGAGAGAGAGAGAGAGAGAGAGAGAGAGAGAGAGAGACTGATTGATTGATTGATTGATTGATTTATTTATTGACCACAGGGAAGTACACACCAATAAACACATTAAAAAAATAGTCCAAATTACAAATATACAGAGGAAACTTTTGCAACTACGATATTGAAAATATATCATCGAAAATAAAATCTGTTGCATAAAATCAAAACACAAACTCATAAAAACCTGACATAGCAACCAAATAAAAACAAGACACATTATAAAAATAAAACAGCGGAATGTAAATAATTAGACAAGAAATTCATTGAAAATATTCAAAACCCATAAAAGACATGCCTAAAAACTAAATTGTAATCCTATACGTTTATATATATATATATATATATATATATATATATATATATATATATATATATATATATATATATATATATATATATATATATATATATATATATATATATATATATATATATATATATATATATATATAAACAAGAATTTATCCAAACAAACCTTTTTTTTTTTAAAGCAAACACATATCCAACATTAATATATAGACAATACTTCATGTACAATTCTACAAACATTTATATAATCAGATCTATCAACAAATAAATTACTAACTGTCGTTACATTATTTCTTTCTCTAACGTGACTGGAAATAGGGACAATTTTCAAGAACATGTATCTCCGTTTGAATCATACCACATGAACACAATCTTTCCTCCAAGGGAAGACGACCCCTTCCTCGCCGATTCCAGCGTCCCTTTTCAACTGCCAACGAGTGTGAAGACACAGAGAGAGAGAGAGAGAGAGAGAGAGAGAGAGAGAGAGAGAGAGAGAGAGAGAGAGAGAGAGAGAGAGAGAGAGAGAGAGAGAGAGAGAGTTGGTAACATTAGGAAACAAACTCAAGTCTCACACTGAAATAAGCTTACATTAAACAAAGCATATGGTATTGTTATCTTGACGCATCACGAACAAACGAGACAACGGAACGGAACGGAAAGAAAAGAGTGGGGGAAGTAAAGAAGAACACTATATAGAGAGGGAAATATGGGATGAAGGACAGCAATACATTAAAAGTGAGTGGGCTTTACCACACTGCTACATTAATTTAATTATTTTTTTCCTAACGAGACAACTGTTATTCCATCTCAGTTTTATACAAAAGAGTTAACAAGTTCCCCCACACGCACTGTATCCTGTCCTACCTAACAGTACATCATGCCTCACACCTGCCCGCCTCCTTCCCTTTTCCACACACCACACTCCCTCTTCCTCACACCTGCACGTCCCAACCGATGAAATTAGTTGAAAAAATTGAAAAAAAAAGAAAAAAAAACACCAGAAAAGTCACATCCGTTGCCACTGACGCCGCGACGGGAATTACCTGACGAAGGGGCAATAGACATTCTACTCTTCTCCTCCTCCTCCTCCTCCTCATCATCATCCTCCTCTTGTCACCTCAACTCTTCTCTTCAACTGCATGGGAAAAAAATTTCGTCTCTTCAGTCCTCTTTGATCTCTTTTCATCACTCTTTTCATCATCTCTCTCTCTCTCTCTCTCTCTCTCTCTCTCTCTCTCTCTCTCTCTCTCTCTCTCTCTCTCTCTCTCTCTCTCTCTCTCTCTCTCTCTGTCGTTCTTTTTCACTTCCCGTACCCCTCCCTTTGCATGGCATTCCATATCTTTTTTTCAGGTCTACTGGCGTCTCTCTCTCTCTCTCTCTCTCTCTCTCTCTCTCTCTCTCTCTCTCTCTCTCTCTCTCTCTCTCTCTCTCTCTCTCTCTCTGGATGTTCCTTCTTTTTCATCCACAGTTTAATGGTTCTGATCTTATTAATTTCATGTTATTTTTTTTCTCCTCTTTATTCACTACATTGGTTTTCCTAGATGCGAGTGTTTTTTTTTTTTTTTTTTTTTTTTGAGGTGTGAGAAGAGTTCAATATTCCCTTGAAGCACCTCACCATTTTTTTTTTTTATTTCAACATAATCTTATCTCTTTCTTTCCCATGTTTTTTTTTTTCTAGTCACATAAACCTTTTCGCGACGGTTTTATTGAACAGAAATAAAACCTCAAGCACTAGAGAGTTTGACTGATTTAATCCCACTTACTGCTTTCATTGCTGTCTTTCCACATTATATTTTAAACCTGTACCAGACCCTTTTCCTGTAAGCCAGAGGGTACGCCGTGGCAACCGAAGCGTCAGTACGGCAGGTGAGCAGCTCAGACCCAGATCAGACACACAGGTTTCACTCCTGCAGCCTTCACAGCCCGAGACGCATCAAGACGACGCCACCACTACAGCCAAGGAGCACTGCACCAGACCTGCGTGCCTCGTGACAGTCGTGCGGACAGGAAGTTTTGCCAATTCGCAGAGCAAGCCGCCTAACGCTGTTCACTGCCGAGAACAAAAACCCTGCAGCTGCATTTTACTATTGCGATAACAACCCCCCTGAAGTTATTCAGAGTGGGAAAGGTCTCATCACTGCGCCAGACGCAACATGCTGTGTGTCATGTGCAGCGTGTCAAGGTGTGTAGGGCGTCATGGTAAGCAGCGTGTCGGCGCGGTGTGTCAGTGGACTGATTACTTGACGGTCACGCGCGGGACTGGAAAGTGTAGACCCAACGCTCGCTTTCCACGCCATAATGTTTGCTGGGGCTTGACGGACAGTGGCTGGGAGCTTCACTGCAGCAGCTTTCACACTTGTTTATAACATTCACACACAACTGCACGACCGGCTCTGTGGAGATGGCGGAGCGACCTTTCACTCACTTGCTCACGATTGCTTTGGTTCAGTTTTTAAATAACTGTAGTCTCCCCCTATAACTACAAATATACGATACATTACTCTGCTCACTATCGAAGCATTTGTTCCTGGGTGGCCGCAACGCGTGGGGCAGGTTGTCGTATCTCACAGTAAACGTAGATAGGTAGATTTATTGATACACCGATTGATTTTTTTACATCGGTTGGGTCATGTATTGCAAAGTAATACCACAGGCCACGAAATACGGATTTACTTTCAAGGACGCACACACACGAACTCAAGAACAAACGTGTTAAAGTTCAAAAAGAAAAAAAAATCTTCGAAAATCTGTGTAAAACATTTGGACTCGTCAGCACGCTGCCACCCTGCCAGCACGGAGGCACAGCTGAGGCAAGACGCCACTTACTGATAAGAGAAAATTGGTAAGAAAATGTCAGACGAAGTTAATATTAAAACAACCTGACATCGCTAAATAGTGGTAATGGCATACTTGATTTGGAGACGACACTCCGGCCAAGTGAAGAAACATGTTGGTAATTGTGACAAAAACCACCATCGCCACCAGCACCACACAGCAAAGACAAACTGAACCACAGGAAGAATGCGACCATTAGCATAACGAAGGTAACCTAATCACACAAGATCAAAATACTGTGCCGACACTCAGCAGATATTATGTCCCAATACAACAAAGTCCATCCAGCGAGCATCGGCGAAAATAACTTCAGCTTAGACATTCAACAGTCAACCGGTCCAACAGAAGAGCAAAGCATAATGGACTTAGACATTAAATAATCATTCAGTGCTCCCAAAAGAACAACCGTCAACTTGTGACTGAAGAGCTGAGTGTCACATGCATCACACGCCTAGATAAAGCCCACTTCAGCGAGGAGTGGGTAATGACTCCTGATGAAAGGCCGTGTGTCTCAGAGCTTCCTTATTAACACTGACTTATAATAAATGTGTGAACAGCTACTGGTAAACACAATGCACATATGAAGCTACGGCTATCTACACACACACACACACACACACTCATTCTCTCTCTCTCTCTCTCTCTCTCTCTCTCTCTCTCTCTCTCTCTCTCTCTCTCTCTCTCTCTCTCTCTCTCTCTCTCTCTCAACATCTTCGTTCTTTTCTTCCCTCCCCTGCCTGGTCTAATCAGCTGGCCGCCTCCCACTCATCACAGTTTCTCCAGCCACCACTCACGCCGCCAAGGCATCGACTGCCCACCCTGATTAGTGTAATTAAGCTCTTGTGGCCCACCCTGCCCTGCACGTCCCTCACTACCTTAATGAATAATTCTACCAGGTTTTTTTTTTTTTTTATTCTACTCGCATACCTCCAATCTATCCTAGACCCCTCACCTCACCTACCACCTACAGCAGCCAACCAGCCGCCTATCCACCCACCGCCAGCCATCCGCCAGCGGGGAAATCAATGTTCCACTAATGACATGGAAACAGAATAT
>NW_026973701.1:127500-137500 GCF_035594125.1 Scylla paramamosain
CCAGCCCTTCCCCTCTGTGAGCCAGACACAAGTGGTGCAGTGTGCGTGATGGGGCCTCGCAACTTTACAACAATTCCTCTCGTGGTGACCTTGAGCGAGAAGGGTTTCGAGGGTGTAGGTAATGATGAGAGAGAGAGAGAGAGAGAGAGAGAGAGAGAGAGAGAGAGAGAGAGAGAGAGAGAGAGAGAGAGAGAGAGAGAGAGAGAGAGAATAAACAAAACAGACAAGGAAGATTTAACAGGATTACAACCAGTGACCGGGATACACACGCATCATCAGAACAAGAAGGTGTTGCTCTAATAAGGCGATTATTTCCTGTGGGTTGTTATGCAGAATTATCATCAGTGCAGGAAGGGTTCTAGGAAAGTCTGAGGGGAAGGGAGAAAGAAAGGTTACATTATCACGAAGAAAAAAGATGTTTCTCTTATTTTGTTGTGGTTCCAGGAGGGAGTGAGAACAAAGAAAGACACAAAGTCTGAGAAAACTACGCCTGATGAGAGAGTAAGGCGCCGTGAAGGTCGGAGACGCCAAATAATCGCAACGGAAGGCAAGGTTGCCACAAACACGTCAGTAACACGTCAGCCTGTCGTCCACCACGCCCTCACTGAGGCTAACGAGCCACTCAGGAGCTGCTGCAGGAGACGGACAGGCACCGGTGTGTTATGTACCTGGGATTGGGGCGACTGTAATGACGTGAGGCGAGGCGAGAACAGGGCGCTAATACCCGTCTTCCCGCCCGCCTCCCTTCCTTCCTGTGTGAATGACTGACTGACTCACTGAGCGCAAGGGCATGCCAACACTTGCACGGCTACACGAACCAAGTCACTAAGTCAGGAGGTCACCAACTTGATAATGAGTCACGGTGGTGAAGGGGAAGCACCCCCGCCTCTTCCGTCCCCCCTCCTCCCTGCCCCCTTATCCCTGCCCCCTCCTTCCTCCTGGACACTGACTCACACATAACACACGGCCAGAGTTGTGAGGTATGATTCAAAGCCTTGCCATGCCGCTGTGCTGTTAGAGTTAGGCTGAGTTATGGTGGCACAGCCGGCGCGCCATGCTGGAAAAAAATATGACCCGAGGGCGACCAGAGGTGGAAAAACGTGGGAGAGAGGGAGGGAGGGATGGAGAGAGGGAGGGAGGGAGGAATGAAAGGACGCACATTCATAATGGTGTCTTTTTTCAGACCCTCAACTCGATCTTACTCGTTCTTGCATTGCGCCTGACCAAGGTTCTATTTAAAATCTGTGGTCCGTAGAATCACCTACATGTGTGCCTGTGTGTGTGTGTGTGTGTGTGTGTGTGTGTGTGTGTGTGTGTGTGTGTGTGTGTGTGTGTGTGTGTGTGTTGTATTTAGAGACGATGCCTTCCCTTCCCTTCCTTCTCTATAGAGGATGCAAGACTGTACCTGTGTTTGTGTTCGCGAAGTTCACGTATGTGAACATATATGTGGCACAGTATAGCATACTATACACTCCATCACTCATTATTGTGTCATGTGCTGCAAACAACAAAACAAGTAGTCTATTATTACCTCTATCATGTGCAAAATGGCGGCTCAAATAGGAACAAGTCAGGGTGTAAACATTTGCGCTACTTGTGTCATTCTTTATTCAGGTCTGTATAAAAGCTTCGGCTTGATGGACCTGGCCTTACGTATTGAACTGTGTATGAAATGCAGAAATGCATTAATGTTACAAAAGGCAAACAAAATATATCAATCAATCAATATCAATCAACCTCTCTCTCTCTCTCTCTCTCTCTCTCTCTCTCTCTCTCTCTCTCTCTCTCTCTCTCTCTCTCTCTCTCTCTCTCTCTCTCTCTCTCTCAGGCGGTCTGTTCACCACCATCCTACTTTTCGCCAATCAGCCAAAACTGAACCAAGGTACATTTTTAATTTCATGAGAACTAGGATGGGAGCAAAAAGCAGTCGCCTGTCAGTGGAGGCACGGCTGAGCCTCCTGGGCGAGTGTGGCGTGGACGCCGTGAGGCTGTCCCGCCCCCGCTCAGGGGGCTGCTGTGGGAGGGGGAGGCGCTCTCTGGCCTCCTTTACCTTCCGGCAAGGGGCCGAGGGGGGGGCGAAGCCCCTCGTGTCGGATCAGGCGGCCAGCCTGAATATGGACAAGCTGGCCGCCTTGGACCAGGAGACACCCATCAGGGTGCACTGCCTGGCAGGAGGCGCAACAGTCTTCTGTCAGGACCTGCCCCTGAGGGACCTCCTGGCCGGACTGAAGTACACTACGGCGGGGCGTCACGCCGTTTTTGTACTTCAGCCTGGCCGGAGGTCTGGGTGTCCACGGGGGGCAGGGGCAGGGCTGCCCCGTGCTCTTTTGCAACAGCAAGAGAGTGGGCAGCCGCCCCAAGCCCCCCCAGGAGGACCAGGCTGTCCGCGTCCCAGAGGCGGGGCAGGAGGCCGGCCCCGCCCCAGAGGCTGGCCAGGTGGTGGTGGCCAGCCCGGGGCACGAGGCCGGCCACGCCCCTGAGGCTGGCCAGGTGGTGGCGGCCAGCCCAGGGCACGAAGCCTGCCCCGCCCCAGAGGCTGGCCAGGTGGTGGCGGCCAGCCTGGGACACGAGGTCGGCCCCTCCCCTGAGGCTGGCCAGGTGGTGGCGGCCAGCCCAGGGAAGGAGGCCGGACCCGCCCCTGAGGCTGGCCAGGTGGTGGCGGCCAGCCCGGGGAAGGATGGCCTGGGCCTGTGGGTCTCGGCCCCCCAGCCCGGAGGAGGGGCAAAAGGAGGCCAGGAGCGCCACGACCCCCGCGGAGGACGAGGGAGCGGGGCTCGTCCTCCGAGGAGTGGGGAAGGGAGTGGTGGCCCCTTCCCCCCCACCACAGCGCCAACTCCCCCAGCCAGGGAAGGCTCGCCAGGGGAGGGGCAGGGCTGGAAGCAGGTTGTCCTACGGCCTGTGGGACAACCTGCTCGCCATTGCACAGACCCTGTCCCTCACCCTGGTGGTGTACTCCGCCCTGCTGGACTACTTCCCTGACTGAGGGGGGCAGCCGGCCCCACAGGGCAGTCGGCTGCCCGGGGAGGGGGGAGGGGGGGAGGGGGGAGGGGATAGGTTAGGTGGGAGGGGGGAGGGGGGAGGGGGGAGGGGATAGGTTAGGTGGGAGGGGGGGAGGGGGGAGGGAAGACAGCCTGGAGGGGGGAGGGAGTGCTGTCTTGGGAGGGGGGAGGGGGGAAAGGGGTAGGTTAGGATAGGTTAGGTTAGGTTAGGCTAGGTTAGGGTAGGTTAGGTTAGGGTAGGTTAGGTTAGGTTAGGTTAGGTTAGGTTAGGTTAGATTAAGCTATCAGGACAAGTAAATAACAACACCGCCGTGTGCGGCGGCCATCATGTGAGCAATGCACGTATTTTCGTGACCACCTGCTGCCTTGGCAGAGACAGAGCGAGAGAGAGGGAATCACGTTTTTTTGCATGGCCAGTTTTCCTTTGTTTCTTCTTCGCATATTTTATTATTCGCATATCTATTACCAAATTACTCGAGAATGAGCCTTATTGGAAGCTAAGGGAAAATAAACTGTATGATCGAAGTATGGGAACATTAATATAGGTACTTGAAAATGTACCTTATGGAAAGTATAGGAAAATTAACCGTATGATCGAAGTAGGGGAAAATAAATAAAGCTACCCGAAAAACAACCTTATTGAAAGTTATAAGAGAGAGAGAGAGAGAGAGAGAGAGAGAGAGAGAGAGAGAGAGAGAGAGAGAGAGAGAGAGAGAGAGAGAGAGAGAGAGAGAGAGAGACCTGCGCTTGGTGGCCACCGATGACGACCAACATCACCCAGCACCAGTAACGTCACTGGAGCACCGCCGGGACGTGTCGGCGCTAGTGGTGTGCCACAAAACTCAGGTGCAGAGGGTCCCTCACCTTGACCCCCTGAGGCTGCTGCCACACACAGTGCAGAGGTGCACCAGAGCTGCGGCCAGTAGCGACGAGCTAGTGAAGGTGCCTCGATCTCGCTCTAGCCAACACCAGCGCACCTACACAGCCAGGACTTCGCGGCTGTGGAACATGTTCACGGCGGCCACGCCCCAAGTGCAGGACATGTCCACGCACCAGGTGAAGCTGGCAGCCCACAGCTGGCGTAGCACGCACCTGTCCCCACTGGCGCTTTAAATTTTTACTGTATTATTGTATTAGTATTATTATCTTTATGTTAAGTATGTATAGTATGTATACTATCATAGGCTTTTTAAACAATTCCATACTCAACGTGCAATTTTAAGCCTTTCTGTAAGTATTTGTTTATATAAAAACAAATACTTACAGAAAGGTTTTTCTCCTTACAGTAGAAAAACCAAGCACAGGATAATCGCCGTTCAAGACACCAGGACCTGATGAAATATATCCCAGAGTACTTAAGGAATGCAAAGAGGTTATTAGTGAGCCGTTAGTTTCTGTCTTTAGGAAATCACCTGAGTCAGATGAGGTACCAGTAATGTGGAGGCAGGCTAATGTAGTACCTATCTTTAAAAAAGGAGATAAAACTTTAGACCTGTCAGCTTAACTTCAGTTGTGGGTAAATTATTGGAGTCAATAATAGCGAGGAACATTAGGGAACATTTAGACAATTAGAATCTTTGCATAACTTGATAAATCAGTCAGAGCATGGCTTCACAAAGGGAAAGTCTTGCTTGACAAACTTGTTAAGTTTTTACAGAAGAGTGTACGAAGCAGTAGATAATGGTGATAGTTATGACATCTTATATCTGGACTTTAGTAAAGCATTTGACAGGGTACCCCATCAAAGGCTCCTGAGAAAGGTTAGGGTACATGGGATAGATGGGAAGGTGTTAGGCTGGATAGGGTCATGGCTTGGTAACAGGCGACATAGAGTTGTAATAAACGGCTCGAAATCCGAATGGGGTCATGTAATTAGTGGGGTGCCACAGGGATCAGTATTAGGGCCATTATTATTTCTAATATATATCAATGACTTAGATAGTGGAATTAGTAGTGATGTTAGTAAATTTGCGGATGACACAAAGATAGGTAGATTAATTAGGTCAGAATCGGATGCATCGCACTGCAGGCAGATTTAGATAGGATGAATGAATGGACGGATAGATGGCAAATGCAATTAAATATCAATAAATGCAAAGAACTTAGCGTAGGTAGAGGAAACCCACACAATAGGTACACATTAAACAACCAAACTCTGGTAGGTACAGGGTACGAGAAAGATTTAGGAGTTATAGTTAGCTCTGAACTCCGTCTAGGAAAACAATGCATAGAAGCCAGAAACAAGGCAAATAGGGTACTAGGATTCATTTTTAGGAGTGTTAAAAGTAGAAGGCCGGAAGTAATATTAAAGTTATACTTGGCGCTGGTCAGACCACATCTAGACTACGCTGTGCAGTTCTGGTCCCCACATTACAGGAAAGATATAGGTCTATTAGAATCAGTACAGAGGAGAATGACTTAAAGGATACAGGGGATGAGGAGTATTCCTTACGAAGCGAGGTTGAAGCGGTTAAATTTACATTCTCTAGAGAGACGTAGGTTAAGAGGGGACCTGATAGAAGTCTTTAAGTGGTATAAGGGTTATAACAAGGGAGATGTAAGCAAAATTCTTAGGATCAGCATCCAGGGAACAAGAAATAACGGGTTCAAGCTTAAAAAATTTAGGTTTAGGAAGGAGATAGGAAAAAATTGGTTCTCAAATAGAGTGGTAGATGAGTGGAACGGACTCAGTAATCATGTTGTTAGTGCTAGGACATTAGAGAGATTTAAGAGAAAATTAGACAGGTTTATGGATGGGGATAACAGATGGAAATAGGTAGGTATATTTCATACAGGGACTGCCACGTGTAAGCCTGGTCGCTTCTTGCAGCTTCCCTTATTTCTTATGTTCTTATGTTCTTAATTTTCTTCTTTTCTGTTGCTATATATATATATATATATATATATATATATATATATATATATATATATATATATATATATATATATATATATATATATATATATATATATATATATATATATATATATATATATAGGTATTTTGCTGATTTTCCTTTGAATGACTACTGCTTCCGTGTCAGAGACCCGTCTTTGTGTGCTGAGCGCATAACAGAGGTGATAGTGTCTGGCATGGAGGCGTACATTCCTCACTCTTTTTCTCGTCCTAAACCTTCTAAACCTTGGTTTAACACAGCTTGTTCTCGTGCTATACATGATAGAGAGGTGGCCCACAAAAGGTACTTAAGCCTTCCATCACCAGAATCTCATGCTCTTTATATTTCTGCCCGGAACCATGCCAAGTCTGTTCTCCAACTAGCCAAACACTCCTTCATTAACAGAAAATGTCAAAACCTTTCAAGATCTAACTCCCCTCGTGATTTCTGGCATCTAGCCAAAAATATCTCCAATAACTTTGCTTCTTCTTCTTTCCCTTCTCTATTTCAACCAGATGGCACCACTGCTATCACATCTATTTCTAAAGCTGAACTCTTTGCTCAAACCTTTGCTAAAAACTCTACCTTGGACGATTCTGGGCTTGTTCCTCCCTCTCCTCCACCCTCTGACTACTTCATGCCATCTATTAAAATTCTTCGTAATGATGTTTTCCACGCCCTCGCTGGCCTAAACCCTCGGAAGGCTTATGGACCTGATGGGGTCCCTCCTATTGTTCTCCGAAACTGTGCCTCCGTGCTTGCACCTTGCCTAGTCAAACTCTCAGCTCTGTCTGTCAACATCTACCTTTCCTTCTTGCTGGAAGTTTGCCTACATTCAACCTGTTCCTAAAAAGGGTGACCGTTCTAATCCCTCAAACTACCGTCCTATTGCTTTAATTTCCTGCCTATCTAAAGTTTTTGAATCAATCCTCAACAGGAAGATTCTTAAACATCTATCACTTCACAACCTTCTATCTGATCGCCAGTATGGGTTCCGTCAAGGCCGCTCTACTGGTGATCTTCTGGCTTTCCTTACTGAGTCTTGGTCATCCTCTTTTAGAGATTTTGGTGAAACTTTTGCTGTTGCCTTGGACATATCAAAAGCTTTTGATAGAGTCTGGCACAAAGCTTTGATTTCCAAACTACCCTCCTACGGTTTCTATCCTTCTCTCTGTAACTTCATCTCAAGTTTCCTTTCTGACCGTTCTATTGCTGCTGTGGTAGACGGTCACTGTTCTTCTCCTAAATCTATTAACAGTGGTGTTCCTCAGGGTTCTGTCCTGCCACCCACTCTCTTCTTATTATTCATTAATGATCTTCTAAACCAAACTTCTTGTCCTATCCACTCCTACGCTGATGATACCACCCTGCACTTTTCCACGTCTTTTAATAAACGTCCAACCCTTCAGGAGGTAAACATTTCACACAGGAAAGCCACATAACGCTTGACTTCAGATCTTTCTAAAACTTTTCATTCGGGCAAACTTGGTATTGTTCAATGCCTCAAAAACTCAATTCCTCCATCTATCAACTCGACACAACTTTCCAGACAACTATCCCCCCTTCTTCAATGACACTCAACTGTCCCCCTCTTCTACACTGAACATCCTCGGTCTGTCCTTTACCTATAATATGGACTGGAAACTTCACATCTCATCTCTAGCTAAAACAGCTTCTATGAAGTTCGGTGTCCTGAGACGTCTCCGCCAGTTTTTCTCACCCCCCCCCAGCTGCTAACTCTGTACAAGGGCCTTATCCGTCCATGTATGGAGTATGCTTCACATGTCTGGGGGGGTTCCACTCATACTGCTCTTCTAGTCAGGGTGGAATCAAAAGCTTTTCGTCTCATCAACTCCTCTCTTCTAACTGACTGTCTTCAGCCTCTCTCTCACCGCCGCAATGTTGCATATCTAGCTGTCTTCTACCGCTATTTTCATGCTAACTGCTCTTCTGATCTTGCTAACTGCATGCCTACCCTCCTTCCGCGGCCTCGCTGCACAAGACTTTCTCTCAGCAGGCAGGCACGGGATGAGGAAGGAAAGGCACAGGTAGGGATGCTTCAGGTCGTGCACGTTGCCACATCTTCTTTCTCTGTTTCCTTCTAATAAATAAAATAAATTAATAAAAGATAATGATTAATCAAAAATTAAAAAAAAAATTAAAAATGAAAACTGCTTCATGCTCAGTTTTTTTTTTTTTTTCTTGACACATTATTCATTTGGTGTCCGGGTCACGTTCCTTCATCAGCTTCCTTAATACTCACTGTCCCTCACTCCTCATCATCTCCTCAGCCTTCACTCTCTCCTTGAGAGAAGTATATATAAGAGATTAAGGGCAGGTGAGGAAGTTTTAAGGACACAGTATAATGAATTAGTTAGAACAGTCAGGAAGTTAACGAGGAAAGCTAAGGACAATTATGAATTAAAGGTAGCCAGCCAGGCGAAGACGGACCCCAAGGGATTTTATCAGGTATACAGGACGAAAAATAAGGATACTGTAGGTCCATTAAAGGCAGCAGATGGGGAGCTGGTTAGTTCTGGGGAGGAGATTAGTAAACTTCTGAATGATTATTTTTTAACTGTCTTCACTCAGGAAAACATGCAAGATATGCCAGATAGTGAACAGGTGTTTAGAGCAGATGAGTATGAGAAGCTGACGGATATTTCCATAACTAGGGAGATAGTGGAGCAGGAGATAGATAGGCTAAAAAAGTTCAAGTCACCAGGACCTGATGAAATATATCCCAGAGTACTGAAGGAATGTAAAAAGATTATTAGTGAGCCGTTAGTTTCTGTCTTTAGGAAATCACTGGAGTCGGGTAAGGTACCAGTAATGTGGAGGCAGGCTAATGTAGTACCCATCTTTAAGAAAGGGGATAAAACTTTAGCGTCTAATTATAGACCTGTCAGCTTAACTTCAGTTGTAGGTAAAATGTTAGAGTCAATAATAGCCAGGAACATTAGGGAACATTTAGACAAACATAACTTGATAAATCAGTCACAGCATGGCTTCACGAAGGGGAAGTCTTGCCTGACAAACTTGTTAAGTTTTTACAGTAAGGTGTACGAGGCAGTAGATAATGGTGATAGTTATGATATCTTATATCTGGACTTTAGTAAAGCATTCGACAAGGTGCCCCATCAAAGGCTCCTGAGAAAGGTTAGGGCGCACGGGATAGATGGGAAGGTGTTAGGTTGGATAGGGTCATGGCTTGGTAACAGGCGACAGAGAGTGCTAATAAACGGCTCGAAATCCGAGTGGGGTCATGTCATTAGTGGGGTGCCACAGGGATCAGTATTAGGGCCATTGTTATTTCTAATATATATCAATGACTTGGATAGTGGAATTAGTAGCGATGTTAGTAAATTTGCGGATGACACAAAGATAGGTAGATTAATTAGGTCAGAAGCGGATGCCATCGCCTTGCAGACAGACTTAGATAGAATGAATGAATGGACGGATAGATGGCAAATGCAATTTAATATCAATAAATGCAAAGTGCTCAGCGTAGGTAGAGGAAACCCACACAATAGGTACACATTAAACACCCAAACTCTGGTAGGTACAGGGTACGAGAAAGATTTAGGAGTTATAGTTAGCTCTGAACTCCGTCTAGGGAAACAATGCATAGAAGCCAGAAACAAGGCAAATAGGGTACTAGGATTCATTTTTAGGAGTGTTAAAAGTAGAAGGCCGGAAGTAATATTAAAGTTATACTTGGCGCTGGTCAGACCTCATCTAGACTACGCTGTGCAGTTCTGGTCCCCACATTACAGGAAAGATATAGGTCTATTAGAATCAGTACAGAGGAGAATGACTAAAAGGATACAGGGGATGAGGAGTATTCCTTACGAAGCGAGGTTGAAGCGGTTAAATTTACATTCTCTAGAGAGACGTAGGTTAAGAGGGGACCTGATAGAAGTCTTTAAGTGGTATAAGGGTTATAACAAGGGAGATGTAAGCAAAATTCTTAGGATCAGCAACCAGGGTAGAACAAGAAATAACGGGTTCAAGCTTGAAAAATTTAGGTTTAGGAAGGAGATAGGAAAAAATTGGTTCTCAAATAGAGTGGTAGATGAGTGGAACGGACTCAGTAATCATGTA
>NW_026973701.1:142500-220000 GCF_035594125.1 Scylla paramamosain
GAAAGAGTGAAAGAGAGTGTGTGTGTGTGTGTGTGTGTGTGTGTGTGTTTGTGTGGATGTGTGGGTTTTATTGTGTGCTTTTTTCGATTTTCTATGCTGGTATGTTACTATTCTCTCTCTCTCTCTCTCTCTCTCTCTCTCTCTCTCTCTCTCTCTCTCTCTCTCTCTCTCTCTCTCTCTCTCTCTCTCTCTCTCTCTCTCTCTCCTCCTCCTTCTTCTTCTTTCCTTCTTCTGTCATCCTCAAGGAACCAGGTAAAATTAAACACACTTCCCTCACCTTCAACATCTCCTAATTGCTTTCCTCTCAGCGTGGATAAAGAAGACAGACAGACTGGCAACCTCTCATTTCGACCATCTTAATTTGCTTTAGTTTAACGAAAAATTCAAACTACCGTATAATTTCCACTCTCCTTTTTCTTTACAATTTTTAACATAATCTGTCTTAAGGAAAATCATTCTTTGGTTTCCCTTTTATATATTTACGTATAAGTGGGCACGTATGTATGAATCTGTGTTTGCCTATTGGTGTACCTCCTCAAAGCCTCTCGGAAGACCATTGTGCACTGCTGCGGAAAAGGGAGCGGGGTTGGAAAGGAACAGAAAGGAAGGGAAGGGAAAAGGGAAGGAAAGAGGAGCATTTTGTTTCTCCTGAAAAGACTGAAATCAAACTTTTACGGAGGAGGAAAAACTGACAATATTCCACGTGCATCGAGTTACCTATTGTAATCCTATCTGGTCCCAAACCTACCCTTGTCATCTATCCCAGGTTAATATACTTCATAAGAAAATTATTAGAATATTAACAAACAGTGATTTTAATGAACATACTCAACCATTATTTAAAAGTCTCAATATCCTAAACCTTGCTGATTTATCTCAACTCTCCATTGCATCATTCATGTACAAAACATTAAATTTAAGTAACTACAATACACAACCTTTACACAATTACCAAACTCGAAACCAGTATTCACTTTACATTCCCAGACCTAATTTAACACTGTTCAAACACTCTACCATGTATATAGGACCTAAGATTTGGAATTATTTACCAGGTGATATAAAACAATCAAAGAGTCTATCTTGCTTCAAAACAAAATTAAAGAGTCATTTGTTATACGCTTATTAGTTATACACATGTTATACGCTTGTTATATGTTATATGTCATACGCTAGCTCATCAGACATTACCCTCATGTACTAGTATCATCACAGTAGTCAATAATTCATGTGAAATGACAATAGTGAAAAGTATATCTAATAATATACTATATTTTCCTGTATCTTATTTATTCAACTTTTTCCTATTATTGATAAATTCTTCATGCATTTACATTGTATTATTAGTGTCAGTATCTTTATTCTTCTTCTTCTTCTTCTTCTTCTTCTTATTATTATTATTATTATTATTGTGTGGTTGTTAGCTAGTTGTGTGAACGAGTGAATGAGCGAGACTTGTGTGAGGCATGAATACGTGTATGAGTGAACGAGCTAGGCTTCAGTCATAAGTGTTAAGTTGAAGTGCGCGGCCTGGCGCCGGGAGATCACCTACCTCCAGCCTTCTGTTCACACCTTCTGTGAATAAACACCTGCACTGTTACCTGCGTTTCCTGTGCCCCTGCTGGTCAAGAGTCGAACATGGCGCAGTGAGTAGGATCAGGACAAGGCTGCAGTGGGTACGGCGCAGAATGGAGAAGCAGTTGGAGGCGCTGGCTGCCCTGCTAGCGCGACAGTCGGAGCAGAGTCAGGCTCGCGAGGAGCGTTTAACCCAGCTGCTGGAGAGAGTGGGGACACAAGCTCCCAGTCGCACCACGGCGAGCAATGAAGGCGAAACCACAGCCCGCAGCACGTCTACCCAGGGCGCGAGGTTCCCGACGTCCGCCACCATCATTCCTCACTTAACGGCGTCAGCATCTTTACGTGAGTTCGACACGTGGCGCCATAAGTTTGAAGGATACGTAACCCTCGCCAGGATAGACTGTCTCTCCCTGGCTGAGCAGAGGGCGGCACTCGCTGCTGTCCTAGACGACGAGTGGACCCGTACACTTCGCTACGGGATAAGCTTACCGAGAGACGCGGAGTTAAGAACCATCCTCGATGCAATGTGTGAGTACCTGCGAAGCCAGCGCAACATCATCATGGATAGAAGAGACTTCTACTCCCGCGTGCAAGAAACGCAAGAAGGTTTTGACGACTTTTTATGTGCTGTAAAGGAAATCGCCAATTTCTGTGACTTTTGCGACCAGTGCATAAACCATCAGCTGCGTGACAGAATTGTCGTTGGGACACGAGACGAAGTGGCTCTGAAACGCATGCTGGAAAACAAGAAACTCACCCTTGAAAACGCCATAGATATTTGCAGAGCATCAGAGAGCGCTAACCAGTGTAGTGCAGTACTAAGGGGCGGCTCTCACTCTTCGAGCCATGGTGTGAACGCTGTCTCGAACTACAGGAAGGGCAGTTTCGGGGGCTCAAGCCCCACGGGCTGTTATCGTTGTGGCAAAGATTGTCGCAGTGACAAAAGGGGATGCCAGGCAATAGATAAAGTGTGTCGTAACTGCGGGAAAAGAGGGCATTTTGCGAGTGTATGTCAGCAGACAGTGAGGGAAACGACGAGGAGCTTCGAGGAGTTCCTCAACTGTCTCTCCTCATCGCGGTGCAGGCCCGAGGCGGGGAGCCAGTGCCAGTGTATACCAGCTCTTATCAGGCGTATACACAAAGACGGTGACGGCACGACCTGCGCCCCAGGTGCTCATTACCGCCACACATCCCGCTGGAAGAGACAAGATTACGTGGACTCCTGACTCTGGGGCCGAAACGACCGTTATTGGCCTCGACACGGCAACACTCCTTGGAATCCCGCCCTCCAGCTTGGCGCCCGCTGATGGTGATGGACTTTATGCTGCCGGTAATCACCCCCTCACCTGTGTAGGAACTTTCTCGTCGCACTTGCAACTGGGCGACAGGGAAGCTGAGACTGTTGTGAGCGTGGTGAAGGAGGTGAAGGGGGCGCTGCTTAGCTGGTACGATTCCATCGCTCTCGGAATCCTCCCCGAAGATTTTCCGGCTCAAATCCGACCGCTACGCAGGGAAGAACAGCACACCGGCAACAGCTCCATCAAGTACCCGACCGCCTCGCAGCCACCTCTATCTACGCCCACAGAAGTGATCAGCTGGCCTCATTCCTACGACCCAACGCCACAGCAGCGTGCGGGGCACGCTGCTGCTGTGATCAAGGCCTTTCCCAGCGTCTTCGAAGCAAAGGAAGGTTTACGTGCAATGGCTGGTGGATCCATGGCCATCGAGTTGACAGACGACGCTCGACCCTTCGCCGTAACAGCATCTCGTACAATCCCTTACAATTGGCGTGAAGAAATTAAGAGCCAGTTGGAAGAGCTGCTTAACAAGGGAATCATCGAGAGTGTGGACTACCCTACGGCATGGTGCCACCCCATCGTGCCTGTCCCAAAAAAGACATCTGGTGTAAGGCTGTGTGTTGACCTGACACGACTCAACCGTTACGTGAAGAGGCCCGTGTATCCAGTGCGCTCACCTCATGACGCCATCGCCTCGATCGGGACCGGAGCAGTTTGGTTCACCACTCTTGATGCCAAGATGGGGTATTTTCAAGTCCCCATTAGAGAAGAAGACCAGGATTTAACCTGCTTCATAACACCTTGGGGTCGGTACAAGTTTCGGCGAGCGGTTATGGGTCTCGTCTCGTCTGGAGACGAGTATAACCGTCGAGGAGACCAAGCTCTCGGCGACATACCTAACACCATCAAGATCGTGGACGACATCCTGGCCTATGACTCCACCTACAGTGCGCACTTAGCCCATGTCATTCAGATTGTGCGGCGGTGTGACCAGCACGGCATCACTCTCAACCCACAGAAGTTTACATTCGCGGAAAGAGTGGTAGATTACTGTGGTTACTCTGTTTCTGGACAAGGCTACACGACAGACTCAAAGAAAGTTAAGGCAATCTCTGACTTCCCACGACCACAGCACATCACCGACTTACGATCATTCATGGGTCTTACAAACCAGCTTGGAAGCTTTTCTCCTGCTGTGGCTGCAGCTGCACAACCCCTCAGAGATCTCTTACGCCCGAAGAACAGTTGGTGCTGGTCTCCTAACCATGAAGAGGCGTTTGAGAAGGTGAAACAGTGTCTCGTCAGCCCACCTGTCTTGGCATACTTCGACCCATCATTACCAACGATGCTACAGACTGACGCCTCAAGGATGCACGGATTTGGATTCGTTCTCCTGCAGAAGCACAGTGACCAGTGGAAGATGGTGCAATGCGGGTCAAGATTTGTTACAGACACAGAGAGCCGCTATGCAGTAATAGAGTTGGAAATGGCTGCAATCGTCTGGGCAGTCAGGAAATGTGGCACCTACCTGAAAGGACTCCCTCACTTCGATCTAGTGCTCGACCACCGCCCGCTGATACCTCTCCTCAATAGCAAGTTGTTGGGAGAAATAGAGAACCTGCGGCTGCAGCGCATGAGGGAGAAGCTTGCTCAGTATTCTTTCACAGCAAGCTGGCAAAAGGGATCGACACACTGTGTGCCCGACGCCCTCTCACGTGCTCCAGTACAGGACCCAGTGGAGGAAGAGGATGCTGCTACTTCTGGTGACCTCGACCCTCTCCACTCAGCGGTCATCTCAGCGTTATCTGCCACCAATGAGGACGGCGTCCGCTTAGCACCACTCCAGGATCAGACTGTGGAAATGGTACGTGCCGCAGCAGCAAGAGACGGGGAGTACTGCTTGCTCAAGAACGTCATCATCGAGGGCTTCCCTGATCATTGCCACGACCTCGATCACCGCTTGCGTACGTACTGGCCGGTGCGCAGTCTGCTGGCCGTAGACGACGACCTGGTGGTTTACGGGCCGAGGCTTCTTATTCCTCACAGCCTCCGCCGAGAAACACTAGAGCGACTCCATGACAGTCATCAGGGGATGGAGCGCACCAAGCGACGGGCCCGACAAACGGTGTACTGGCCTGGTATGGACAGAGACGTTGAGAACGTCGTTTCTGGATGCTCACTATGCCGTCCACTCCTACCAAGCCAAGCCAACGAACCTCTCTGGCAGGACACGGACACACCCAGCAGGGTGTTTGAGTCAGTTTCTGCAGACTACTTCCACGCAGCAGGCCGTACATACCTCGTGTATGTAGATCGCTTGTCTGGGTGGCCTCACGTGTCTGCATGCTCACGTCCAGCATCGGCTGATCAGCTCGTTCGTGTCCTTCGGGGTGTGTTCGCCGACACGGGCGTGCCTGTTCTCCTGAGGACTGACGGTGGACCGCAGTTCACTTCTTCATCGGTACGGCGCTTCCTGGCTCGATGGGGGGTGGAGCATCGTGTATCTTCACCTCATTATCCACGCTCCAATGGTCACGCCGAGGCAGCGGTCAAGTCCGTGAAGAAGCTGATCCTCACGACCACACAGCAGGGACACCTGGACGAGGATGCGTTCGCTCGCGGGTTGCTGGAACTGCGCAACACTCCGAGGGCGGAAGGGCGATCACCAGCACAAGTCCTCTTCGGTCATCCTATGAGGTCCTGTGTCCCGGCTCATCATCGCTCATACGCTCAGCAGTGGCAGCGCGCTGCTGATGAGTGCGACGCCAAGGCAGAGCGACTGAGGAAGAAAGCGAAACTTCGCCACGACGCGTCCGCCCGTACTCTTCCTCTCCTGCACCTCGGTGGCCACGTCGACGTTCAAGATCACACGACAGGCCTCTGGGATCGCCTGGGTGTCATCGTGGCTGTTGGGCGAAGGAGAGACTACCTCATCAAGATGGGCAGCGGTCGCGTGATGTGGCGTAATAGAAGACACCTACGCCCACACAGACCTCTTGCTCCCCTTCCTGTCGAGCAGCACACCGCTCATGGCGGTGCAGCGCTTCAGCATCAGGGTCACGAGGAACACCACCATCCCGGCAGCCCGGAGCATCAGGGTAACGGGGTACACCGTGGCCGAGAGCAACCAGAGCGTCGAAGCAGCCGACAGCGTAGGGAGCCGAGACGACTGCAGGTGCGGTGGCACCGTAGCACCTACGATTAGTCGTACGTGTTCATTGTACGCTGTGTTTGTTTTGTGTATATGTACCGTGTTTTCTGTACTTCAATCATTGTAACTTTGTTTCATGTGTTACGGTAGCCATAACAAAGATAAGGAATCTTCCTTATGTCTCGGGGGAGGTGTGTGGTTGTTAGCTAGTTGTGTGAACGAGTGAATGAGCGAGACTTGTGTGAGGCATGAATACGTGTATGAGTGAACGAGCTAGGCTTCAGTCATAAGTGTTAAGTTGAAGTGCGCGGCCTGGCGCCGGGAGATCACCTACCTCCAGCCTTCTGTTCACACCTTCTGTGAATAAACACCTGCACTGTTACCTGCGTTTCCTGTGCCCCTGCTGGTCAAGAGTCGAACAATTATTATTATTATTATTATTATTATTATTATTATTGTTGTTATTATTATTATTATTATTATTATTATTATTATTATTATTATTATTATTATTATTGTTATTATTATTATTATTATTATTATTATTATTATTATTATTATTATTATTATTATTATTATTTATTTGTCAAAGTGCTATTTTATTCTCTGTTCTGTGCAATTTCTTCCAAAATCAGTATTATTAGGTATTAACAAAGGTAATTTGTGCTTCATATGAGGAGTTCCTTTAGACTTAGCAACTTATTTATATTTTCATATACCCATATTATTATTATTATAGGTACAAATTTAGATTTCCTGTTATTGCACAAGGTACAAACTCAAGGATAATTCTTCATTATATGGACAAGTGTTTTATTACTCTAATATATAGGATTAAATGTTCTTCTTCTTTCTTCTTCTTTTTTTTTATTTTTTTATTTTAAGTTACTTTTATAATTAGTCCTAATATATAAATAAATTATTTTTTTATTTATTTATTTATTTTATTATTATTATTATTTTTTTTTTTTGTCTGCCCATAAAGCAGTTGCTTACTAAGGGTTGTTTGTTTGTTATAAAATTATACTAAGTCTTAACTCAACTGTAACATGACAAACATAATAAAGTGTTTAAAGTGTTTAAAGTGTTTAAAGTGTTTGAGAGAGAGAGAGAGAGAGAGAGAGAGAGAGAGAGAGAGAGAGAGAGAGAGAGAGAGAGAGAGAGAGAGAGAAAATGACCAAAAAGGCAAAGTTTAGGCATTTCACAATCCCCATCATTTTTGTTAGTCCTCAGAAGTCACCACTCATCACACCGTCACCACTCTCTCTCTCTCTCTCTCACACACACACACACAGTCACGCACCAAAGACATCACTTCGCCCACAATAATTCCCGTATCAGCTCCTTCACCAGTCGCATAGGCAACCACCACCACTACCACCAACACCATCACAACCAACACCACCACCACCAGACCACCTGAGCTATTCTCGCCACCAGAACACCACCATCACCACCACCACATCCCCCGTGCGTCCACCAGTCAGCAGTCACCAGGGAGAGGGAGTACCAAGCATCATCACCAACCACATTTGCGTAGTGAATACCAGACGATGTAAGGCGGTCCGCTCCCCGTCTTCATGCTGTGTGCCCCACTGCTACACCCACTGCTACACCCTCTCACTCCTACACTCTCCTCTCTCTCCCTCTCTCTCACTTTCACTCTCCTCCTCCGCTACGTGTCTTCCATTCAACGGTCCCTGATCTGTGTGTGCAATTTGCTAATGTTGCGGCTTTCATTCTCTTTTTTTATTCGTTATTCCTGCGTTATCCTGACTCACTTATATTTCCGACACCGTTTCTTTTTTTTTTTCATTTCTTTTTTTGTTTTGCTTTTTTCGTGTACGTTTCGTTTGTATGTTTCGTTCATTATTGATGTTTTTTTCTTTCTGCGTTGAGGTTACTTCTTTGTGTTGAATCTCTCACCAAGTCTTGAACGTAAAGCTAATGGAAGGACTCTCTCTCTCTCTCTCTCTCTCTCTCTCTCTCTCTCTCTCTCTCTCTCTCTCTCTCTCTCTCTCTCTCTCTCTCTCTCTCAGTGTCCCCAGCTGCGTTGTTTGTGTGCTTTTCCATCCTGGTGAAGCAACGGTCTCGCCTCGGTTCGTCTCGTTGCACCTCGAATTCTTCCAAAAATACAAGAGTTATTTTTTTTTACTTATATACTTATTTATTTATTTATTTATTTATTTATTTATTCATTCATTTTTTATTTATTTTTTCTTATTTTATCTATTTTGACATTCATTTTACCTATTTTTACTTTTGTTTATTTGTTTTTTTCACACTTCATTTTATTTATTTATTTTCTTTATTTTATTTCTTTGTTAATTTTTATCATGTGGTGGAGGAGATGGTGGTGGTTGTGGTAATGGTGGTGATTAACTGGTGGTAGATCATTGTGGAAGCCTGGCATTTTCAGTAGATCTTTATTTCACCTTTCTTTCTCTATCTGTCTTTTTGTCGCCCTTCACCACAAAGAAACCATCTCACATAAACACGAAAAAAGGCATTTCTGGAGATTATCGAGACTTTCAGGGATGTAGTCATCATCTAAAAGCAGTTGAATATATATTCTTCATCAATAGTAGCGAAAAACATCCACGAGAACCCGGCTTGTCATCTCTGTGGCTTCTGCAAGTAATCCTGATGGGAGAACAAAGACTTTAACAAGACCACGCTGAACCCTGGAAGCAACACCACACGGTGCCAACATTGTCAAACACTACAGCGTAATACTGCAGAGAGAGAGAGAGAGAGAGAGACCCCCTCCCCTCAATATACACATAGAGGCCAAGACTCCAACATAAAGACAAAAAAAAAAAAAAAAAACTGCTCCGGTGTGTGTGTTTATGTAATTAGCAGGAGTTCTTGTGTTACCTCTCGACCTCCTCGTCTTGGATTCCGGAGCGTCTCGAGAGGAGCAATCCATACAGGGAATTCCTAATTTGGGGGATGCCAGAGTGCGCCGTGCAAGGAGTGTGTTAGTCTGTGTAGAGGCAGGAGATAAAACCAGGGAATTATCTTCACTTGAGTAAGAGTAAATGTAGGACAAATGATGGGAAGGTTGAGGGTAAGACAAGGAAGGAGAGAAGGATATGCTGTCAGTTGTAGATATATAGGAGTAGGAGGAAGATAGGGAGGTTGAGGGTAAGCGAAGGGGGTGGAGGAAAGGAAATAGAGTGGGAAGGAAAGAAAGTTAGAGGTGAAGAGATGAAGGTAGAAGGAAGGTAGGAAGTGAGAAAGAAACTAATAAGAAAGGAAACAGTAAAAGATAAACAAACAAAGGAAGGAAGGAAGGAGAGAAAAGAATACAGAGTCAGTGCAGGAAGAAGAAGGGAGAAGAGAAGTTGGAAATGGAGAGAAAGGAAGTAGGAAATGAGAAGGATATAAAGGAAATTAAAAGAGAGAAACAGTAAAGGACAAGCAAAGGAAGGAAAGAGTAAAAAGGAAAGTGTCAGTGCGAGAAGAAGGAAAGGTGGAGGTGAAAGTAGAAGAAAAGAAAAAAAAATTATAAACTAAAAAAATGTTAAAAAGAACGAAAAAGAAAAGATTTGTGTGTTTTCTTTATTGTTTATGGTTCTGGTCTCTCTCTCTCTCTCTCTCTCTCTCTCTCTCTCTCTCTCTCTCTCTCTCTCTCTCTCTCTCTCTCTCTCTCTCTCTCTCTCTCTCTCTCTCTCATTTATCTGCCTTCTTTTCACTTTGTTATGCTTTCATTATCGTTTATCTTCCCTCCTTCCGCTTTCTTCTCCTCTTCCTTTTCCTCCTCCTCCTTTTTTCCTCTATTCTCATCTCCATCTTCGTTACTTTTTAACCCTTCCTGCTCCTTCCATCTTTTCCGGCATTTTTTTTTTCCCCATTTCCTCCTCGTCCATCTTTCCTTTCCCCTCCTCTCATCCTTCTCTTCTTTGTTACTCCCCAAACTCCCTTCCCTCTTCCTTTCTTCCTCTCTCCCTCCTCTCCTTCTTTCTTATTTTCTTTTTCCTCATTTCCTTCATCCTCTTCCATCCTCTGCCTTCACTTCCTTTGCCTCTAACTTTTTTTCTTTCTTGCCTTAGTTTTTTTTTTTTCTCTCCCTTTTCTCCCTGCGTCTTTTTCTTTATTTATAATCTTCCTCCTCCTCCTCCTCCCCTTTTCATAACTCCCTTACGTCTCCTCCTCCTCCTCCTCCTCCTCCTCCCCTTTTCATAACTCCCTTACGTCTCCTCCTTCTCACTCTCCTCCTCCTTCTCATCCTCCTTCTCTTCCTCCTCCTCCTCCTCGTTCTTCTCCTCTTCCTCTTCGATTCATCATTCCCATTCGCTTCCTTCGCTTATCCTTTTCCTCTTCCCTCCTTCTCCTTCCCTCCTTCCTTATCTCATGTCCCCCTCCCCCCTCCCTCCCTCTCTCCCTCCTTGCCGTCACTCACCTGTGTGTGCCGCGAAGGACGGGGGTAGGATGGGGGAGACAGGCAGTCTTCAAGCCTGCATTACTCCTGGCTGGAACACTAAGCAGGCTCCGTGACGCAAGGCTTAGTAGTGAGTTCCGGTGATTTCAAAGTTCATGTAAATTTTTACAAGGGTATTAATGTAGGTGCTTCATAATCCTTAGACTGGCCACTCTAAACACCAACAGCTTAGGTTTAGCTTAGGTTTAGGTTAGGGAGGCACAGCTCTCTCCACCCGTAAACATCAATGATATCCAGGAATCTTTTTTTTTTTTTTTATGTAGGAGTGACACTGGCCAAGGGCAACAAAAATCAAATAAAATAAAAAAGTCCACTGAGATGTCAGTCCAAGAAAAGGGTCCAAAGCGGTAGTCAAAAACTGAAGGATAAGTGTCTTGAAACCTCCCCCTTGAAGGAATTCAAGTTAAAGGAAGGTGGAAATACAGAAGCAGGCAGATGGTTCCAGAGTTTACCAGAGAAAGGGATGAATGATTAAGAATACTGGTTAACTCTTGCATTACAGAGGTGGAAAGAGGAGTGGTAAGAAAAAGAAGAAAGTCTTGTGCAGCGAGGCCGCGGGAGGAGGGGAGGCATGCAGTTAGCAAGATCAGAAGAGTAGTTAGCATGAAAATAGCGGTAGAAGACAGCTAGAGATGCAACATTGCGGCGATAAGAGAGAGCCTGAAGACAGTCAATTAGAGGAGAGGAGTTGATGAGACGAAAAGCTTTTGATTCCACCCTGTCTAGAAGAGCAGTATGAGTGGAACCCCCCCAGACATGTGAAGCATACTCCATACATGGACGGATAAGGCCCTTGTACAGAGTTAGCAGCTGGAGGGTGAGAAAACTGGCGGAGACGTCTCAGAACACCTAACTTCATGGAAGCTGTTTTAGCTAGAGATGAGATGTGAAGTTTCCAGTTCATATTATAAGTAAAAGACAGACCGAGGATGTTCAGTGTAGAAGAGGGGGACAGTTGAGTGTCATTGAAGAAGAGGGGATAGTTGTCTGGAAAGTTGTGTCGAGTTGATAGATGGAGGAATTGAGTTTTTGAGGCATTGAACAATACCAAGTTTGCTCTGCCTCAATCAGAAATTTTAGAAAGACCAGATGTCAAGCGTTCTGTGGCTTCCCTGCACGATATGTTTACCTCCTGAAGGGTTGGACGTCTATGAAAAGACGTGGAAAAGTGCAGGGTGGTATCATCAGCGTAGGAGTGGATAGGAAAAGAAATTTGGTATAAAAGGTCATTGATGAATAATAAGAGTGTGTGACAGGACAGAATTCTGAGGAACACCATTGTTAGTAGATTTAGGAGAAGAACAGTGACTGTCTACCACAGCAGCAATAGAACGGTCAGAAAGGAAACTTGAAATGAAGTTACAGAGAGAAGGATAGAAGCCATAGGAGGGTAGTTTGGAAATCAAAGCTTTATACCAGACTCTATCAAAAGCTTTTGATATGTCCAAGGCAACAGCAAAAGTTTCACCAAAGTCTCTAAAAGAGGATGACGAAGACTCAGTAAGGAAAGCCAGAAGATCACCAGTAGAGCGGCCTTGACGGAACCCATACTGGCGATCAGATAGAAAGTTGTAAAGTGATAGATGTTTAAGAATCTTCCTGTTGAAGAGAGATTCAAAAACTTTAGATAGGCAGGAAATTAAAGCAATAGGACGGTAGTTTGAAGGATTAGAACGGTCACCCTTTTTAGGAACAGGTTGAATATAGGCAAACTTCCAGCAAGAAGGAAAGGTAGATGTTGACAGACAGAACTGAAAGAGTTTGACTAGGCAAGGTGCAAGCACGGAGGCACAGTTTCGGAGAACAGTAGAAGCGACACCATCAGGTCCATAAGCCTTCCGAGGGTTTAGGCCAGCGAGGGCATGGAAAACATCACTGCGAAGAATTTTAATAGGTAGCATGAAGTAGTCAGAGGGTGGAGGAGAGGGAGAAACAAGACCTGAATCGTCCAAGGTAAAGTTTTTAGCAAAGGTTTGAGCGAAGAGTTCAGCTTTAGAAATAGATGTGATAGCAGTGGTGCCATCTGGTTGAAGTAGAGGAGGGAAAGAAAAAAAAGCAAAGTTATTAGAGATATTTTTGGCTAGATGCCAGAAGTCACGAGGGGAGTTAGATCTTGAAAGGTTTTGACACTTTCTGTTAATGAAGGAGTTTTTAGCTAGTTGGAGAACAGACTTGGCATGGTTCCGGGCAGAAATATAAAGTGCATGAGATTTTGGTGATGGAAGGCTTAAGTACCTTTTGTGGGCCACCTCTCTATCATGTATAGCACGAGAACAAGCTGTGTTAAACCAAGGTTTAAAAGGTTTAGGACGAGAAAAAGAGTGAGGAATGTACGCCTCCATGCCAGACACTATCACCTCTGTTATGCGCTCAGCACACAAAGACGGGTCTCTGACACGGAAGCATTAGTCATTCCAAGGAAAATCAGCGAAATACCTCCTCAGGTCCCCCCAACTAGCAGAGGCAAAACGCCAGAGGCACCTTCGCTTAGGGGGATCCTGAGGAGGGATTGGAGCGATAGGACAAAATACAGATACGAGATTGTGATGGGAGGAGCCGAACGGAGAAGAAAGGGTGACAGCATAAGCAGAAGGATTAGAGGTCAGGAAAAGGTCAAGAATGTTGAGCGTATCTCCATGTCCTGTGTCTTCCCGCGGCGATGGGAAGTGGGTCAGAGCACAACAGGCGGGGGAGAGTGAAGGGAAGGGAATGAGAAGGAGGATGCTAAGAGGAAGAGAATTAGAAATAGAAAATGAGAGGAATGATAACCAGAGAGAGCAAGCGAGGGGAGAGTGAAAGAGAAAGGAATGAGAAGGAAGATATTAAGAAGAAAGAAGAGTGGGGAAAGAGAAAATGATAAGGTAAAGATTAAGAGAGAGAGAGAGAGAGAGAGAGAGAGAACCAACGCACTGCTCTCAGACATCATGGCCTGGGGCGACCGGTGGCAAGTCAAATTTGCCCCCGAAAAGACTCAGGCCATGGTGGTATCCCGCTCTCACGAGGACGCGCGTGAGGTGCGTGGAAGGCTGAAGATGGGAGACAACAGCATCCCTCTGCAGGACAGCGTAAACATCCTTGGCGTGGAGGTGGACTCGCGGCTGCTCTTCGACCGTCACCTCGAGGACGTGGCCCGAAAAGCGTCTCAGAAGGTGACACTCTTGAGGCGTCTGAGGCACCTCCTTGACTCCGATGGCCTCCTGACCCTGTACAAGGCTCAGGTCAGTCCCATCATGGAGTACGCGCCGCTCACGTGGATGTCCAGTGCCCGATGTCATCTCAACTTGCTGGACAAAGTGCAAAGGAGGGCAGAGCGCCTCATCAGTGGCGCCAGACAGACGCAGCCTCGCCAGCAACCGCTGGCAGCAGATACAGAAGGATGGATACAGCAGCAGCAGATACAGAAGGATGGGCCGGTGCTGAGGGACACTCTGGATCATCGCCGGAAAGTTGCAGCGCTGACAGTGCTTCATAAGGCGCAGCTCCAGAATGTTCCTCACCTAGCAGACCTGAGGGCTACCTGGAGGAGATCTGAGCGCAATACGAGAACGGTATTGAGCAACGATCTCCTCTTAGAGGTGCCAGGGTCTCGCTCCACCACCCACCAACGGGCCTTCTCCTCCGCCACTGTAGTGTGGTGGAACACCCTCACGGCTGTGGTGGACGTACGACATCTGTCCACACAGCAGATGAAAGTGTCCACACACAAGTGGTTACGCCTTCAGACTCTCAACCCTCCATAAGAAAGACACAAAAATATGGTCGTGTCTGACCTCCAGTGAACTTAACATATAGATATATATGACCTCTATTGTAAATACTGTGTATATATATATATATATATATATATATATATATATATATATATATATATATATATATATATATATATATATATATATATATATACGAGTATATACTCGTATATATATATATATATATATATATATATATATATATATATATATATATATATATATATATATATATATATATATATATATATATATATATATATATATATATATATATATATATATATATATATATATATATATATATATATATATATATATATATATAACCATATCATTTTCTAGTTTATTAATCTATTTATTTGCTTATTATTTATACATTGATTTAATCACTGGTTACATACATGTGCCTATACATCTTAGCAAAATATTAATATCTATTATACCACACACAGTAATGCCTTAAAATAGTTATACACCACAAAGATAACTTTAGCAAAGGCCACAATGAACATGTGTGTTTAATTGTTTAAATAAAAAAAAAAAGGAGAGAGAGAGAGAGAGAGAGAGAGAGAGAGAGAGAGAGAGAGAGAGAGAGAGAGAGAGAGAGAGAGAGGTGCTGGGAAATATGTGATCTTTTTCTAAGCATATGAGTTCGTTTTGAAGCCCCAGAGGATGTGATATTTTACACCACCACTCATTTTTGCCTCCTCCTCGCCTCTTTTCCTGTATCTCTTGTCCTCTTTTCCTTCCTTTCTGTTTTTCTTCCTTCTTTCCTTTCCCTTCGCCTTTCTTTCTTCCTCCTTTCCTTTTCACCTTCCTTCTTTCTTTATCTCTCTCCTTCTCTCTCTTTCGGTTTTCTTCTTTTTCAACTTTTTTTCAGCTTCCTTTTCTTCTTTCCTCCCTCCCTTCCTTCTTTCTTTTTTTCTTCCTGCACTTCATTCTTGTCCTTTTGTCTTCCCTCCTTCTTTCCTTCCTTTCCTTTATTCTCTCTCATTTTCTTTCCTTCCTTCCTTCTTTCGTTCCCTTCATTTCTTCCTTTCCCTCCTTCCTTTCTTTCCTTCTGTTCTTCACTCCTACCTTTATCTCATTCTCTCTTCCTTGCATCTCTCTCTCTCTCTCTCTCTCTCTCTCTCTCTCTCTCTCTCTCTCTCTCTCTCTCTCTCTCTCTCTCTCTCTCTCTCTCTTCTCGTATCTTGCTTTCAGTTTTCACTCAAATTCCTTCGAGATAAAATAGACTTTTCGTGTTTCCCTCATTCTGTGTGTGTGTGTGTGTGTGTGTGTGTGTGTGTGTGTGTGTAGGCTGTGGTCCTTTTCACGCTTAATGGTATCAGGAAAGAGAGCACACACACACACACACACACACACACACACACACACACACACACACACACACACACACACTGAAAAGGGAAATGATTGTACATGCTCTCTCTCTCTCTCTCTCTCTCTCTCTCTCTCTCTCTCTCTCTCTCTCTCTCTCTCTCTCTCTCTCTCTCTGTCCATTTCTTACCACTAACATAATTCGGGTGGAAAATTGCGAGAGAGAGAGAGAGAGAGAGAGAGAGAGAGAGAGTATGTACAATCATTTCCCTTTTCAGTGTGTGTGTCTGTGTGTGTGTGTGTGTGTGTGTGTGTGTGTGTGTGTGTGTGTGTGTGTGTGTGTGTGTGTGCTCTCTTTCCTGATACCATTAAGCGTGAAAAGGACCACAGCCTACGCGCACACACACACACACACACACACACACACACACACACACACACACACACACACACACACACACACACACACACAGAATAAGGGAAACACGAAAAGTCTATTTTATCTCGAAGGAATTTGAGTGAAAACTGAAAGCAAGATACGAGAAGAGAGAGAGAGAGAGAGAGAGAGAGAGAGAGGAGAGAGAGAGAGAGAGAGAGAGAGAGAGAGAGAAATTAACAGAACTGAGAAACAGACGAAATTTTACCAGATAAAGAGCTGAAAAAAATAAAGGAAAAAAATGAAATCATAGGAAAAAAAAGAGAAAAAGTAAAGAAAGAGATTAGGAAATAGAGAGGAAATAAAGATTAAAACGGGGCAAAAATAAATGATAGGCAGTGAAAATAAGAGAAGAAGGGTTAAAAGGAGGGAAACGAGGAAAGAAAGCAGTTGAAAAGGGAAAGAAAGAGAAAGTAATGGGAGAGAAGGAAGCAGAGAGGAGAAGGGAATGAAGGAAAGAGAAGAGAAAGGAGGAAAAAGAGGGAGAAAAAATTAAAGGAGGGATAATCTGACTCTTCTATTTCTCCATCTTTATTCGTTTACCTCCTTTCTTGCTTTATTATCTACTATTCTTCTTTCTCCTCATCTTCCTCTTCCTCCTCCTCCTGATGCTATTACTAATACAGCTCCTTTCTTCCTCCTCCTCCTCCTCCTCCTCCTCCTCCTGCTCCTCCTCCTCGCCTTCCCGCCGTTTTTAATTAAATAATTGGCTTCTGTTCCTCCCACAGGCTAGTCACTTTAATTAGGAGAGAGAGAGAGAGAGAGAGAGAGAGAGAGAGAGAGAGAGAGAGAGAGAGAGAGAGAGAGAGAGAGAGAGAGAGAGAGAGAGAGAGAGAGAGAGAGAGAGAGAGAGAGAGAGAGAGATGAGAGAGAGAGAGAGAGAGAGAGAGAGAGAGAGAGAGAGAGAGAGAGAGAGAGAGAGAGAGCAATTGATAAGCATTTTTAATCAATCCATAAATCTCTTTCCTAATTTGTGGAGAGACTGAAAACTTTGGATCTTACTCAAACTAACTAAATTTTGCACAGGCCTTCGTAAAGTGTCATTTTATGAGGCACACTTTGCATAAACACTTCATACACTTCACTATTCTCCGCAGTGGTTATAATCTCCCTGTGAACAAAATGAACATAGTGATTTTATTTTTTCACACCTACACACACACACACACACACACACACACACACACACACACACACACACACACACACACACATCATTTTCCCAAGCGTCTTATCTCGAATGCTTTGACAGACAGTACTGTACTGAAGGGTAGTGGAGTGTTTTTTTTTATTTTATCTTTATTTCTTTCATTATCATTATTTATCTTTATTTTCTTTCATTTTCTTTATTTTTTTTCATTACTTCACTCAGAGATATCAATAATTCTTTATAAGGAAATAAAAGCAATTTACTTTATTAGTTTATTTATTTTATTCATTTATTTACTTTTTTTTCTCCAATATTATGTATTCTCTTAGCCCGTTTATTGTACACACCCGAACAACATTTCTCACAACATATTTTCTTTGACTTGAATTATTCGTGAAAACTTCCTACACAACCTCTCTTGCGTTATATTCATTTGTAAGTCCTTTCATTAATGTACATCCAACGTCACATATTCTACGTTTCCTTTTTATGCACCTAGAGTAAGAAATTGTGTCACATTTTTATATTAACACATTCCTTTAATTCACCTGTAAGTGTGCACTCACGCTGCCATGTTAAATTCTCCTTCAGTTCGTCTTGTTTTGTGAGGACTCCTGCCACATCTTATTCATCATTGCGTATTCTTTATGTCCATCTATCAGTGCACACCCTCGCCACATTCATACTACATTTTCTTTTATCTCGCTTTATTGGTGAGAATTCTTGTCCCACTTCACGTAACATAATACATTCTTTACAGTTCATCTGTTATCGTGCACCCTCACCACATCTTCACCATATCAATGTTACTATAGTTCATCTGTTATCGTGCACCCTCACCACATCCTCACCACATCAATGTTACATTTTCTTTTAGTTCCTCTTATTGGTGATACTCTTTCCATAATTCATTTAACATTAGGCAGGGTTTTTTTTGGGGAGTCCATTCATTTGCGTGCAACCCTCACTGCATCTATATTGCATTCTCTTTTATTTCACTTTATTAGAAAGAACTCTCGGTACATTACTGCCAACTTAGCATTTTTTTTTTTTTTTTTTTTTTTTTGTATCTTCGTTAGTAGCCAAACTCACCTCCACACAGTATCCTTCACAATACATTTTCTTTCATTTCAGTTACTAGCGCGGTGGCGGGCTCCTCCCCTCACACCGCAGCGGGATGCCTGGAACACAAGCCCCGCACAGCTCTCCACGCACCGGCTCGTTAGCACCACACTAAACCAACCTTGAACCTGACCCTGAAAACTGGCCTTCCACTCTTCCCTCTCGCAACATTTTATTTCTTCCTATCATTTGTTCATCCCTTTCATTCTCCCACTCTGCTCTTCTTCGCTCTTCCGTGTTCTTTTAAATCTTGACATTTGAGTTCCTCTTGTCTGCTCGAGTGAAGCGAATGGGGCTTTGCTTCGTTCAGAGTTCAAGCACTATAGGGTTGTACCACTGCCAACAAAATCTTTTTCGCCGTGCTTTTATCAAGAGATCTCAAATTTTCCGTGGTATTATTAATTTCAACTTAGGCTCCAGCACACTTGAACGCTGTATGGTTTGAATGCTAGACAAATGTTGCTATCTATCTAGTTGCTTGCGTCTATAGTTTTCAATCAGCAGGAAGCAGAAAGCGAAGGTGGATGAGTGAAAAGTGAGAAAAGATATCTTTCCTTTGATCACAACGACTTGATATGTTTTCTTCCCCAAATCGTCTTCAGTTACACAAGACCTCTAACCGAACCCTACAAACACTGACCAAACATACAGCCAATTAAACAAAAAAAAAAAAAAAACGGAAAAGCAGCGTTTCAGCACGTCCTGAGAGCAAGACAGATCCTGGAGGGCTGGACTCGACTGGACTCAGCTCTCTGGACGTCTCTTACTCCTCAACAAAGCGAGGCGAGGCGAGGCGACCGGCGGGGCTCATATACCCGAACCCGCCATTCAGTGGAAAGCCTCCTGATCCGCTCTGATCACCGCACGCACTTGCACCGGCCAAGGCAAAACAATAAAAGGAAGCAAAAGAAGTCGATGCTGCTGCTAAACTCAGGATAAAACTGACCGCACAGGTATATCTTCTTCTTTACTTCCCACGACCTGCACACATTTCTAAAAGGCAAGGCAAGGGAAGCTGAACTGAAGCGAAAGGATGAAAATAAGTAAAGGGAGAAGAGTGTATGTTATTATTTTTTTTTTCCGAGATGCACTTTTCGTTATTATTTTCTTCCTTAGGCATGTGCGTTCAATTTTAGATACATTTATAAGAGGTAGAGGTGGAGTAAAACAAACATGAAAATAAGTAAAAGAGAAAGATGTTATTTTCATTCTAATATACTTTTGTTATATATATATATATATATATATATATATATATATATATATATATATATATATATATATATATATATATATATATATATATATATATATATATATATATATATATATATATATATATATATATATATATATAGACACAATATGCACTTGTTGTTTTAGATACATTTGGAAACAGAATAGGAGTGAAGCGAAACACTTAAATGAGACGAGAGAACGATACATGTCTGTTTATATTTTCTAACCCAGACACGTGCATGTATTTTTAGATTCTCGTACCTACATTTCAAGAGGGAATAGAAAGTGGAGTGAAGAAAAAGATGGAAGAGAGAAAGAACAAAAATATATTGATGTTATCAGTGAAGGGAGAAAGGTGTATGTTATTATTTTCCTCTTTAGACTTGATGGATTAATTTTTAGATACCTACATTTCAAAAAGGAATAAACAATAGAGTGACATACTCTTTACTTTTAAATTCCTACATTTCAAGAAGGAATAGAAGGTTGAATGAAGTGAAAAGAGAGAAGGATGTACGTCATTATTTTCTTCCTTATCCACATGCAGTTATTTTAGTTACATTTGATAAAATAACAGAAGATGGAATGAAGTAAAACGTTACAAAAATAATTGAAAGGTAAAGAGAGAAAAGTTATATGTGTTATCATTCCTACTTGTGACGCATACGTGTGTGTGTGTGTGTGTGTGTGTGTGTGTGTGTGTGTGTGCGTCGGATATGGTGGCCATCTCCCTGGCAGAATACATCCAATGCATACAAATTCAATTCTAATTTTCTTGAGCTTATCTACTTTATGCATTACGGGAATAGGGATAAGGATGATGGTCCACTATTACTGCTGCTACTGTTACTACTACTACTGGTATATTTCATACAGGGACTGCCACGTGTAAGCCTGGTCGCTTCTTGCAGCTTCCCTTATTTCTTATGTTCTTATGTTCTTATCACCCACAAACACACACACAAACACAGATAAACACCTAGAAACACAAGGAAAACAAAATTATAGATAAACACACACACACACACACACACACACACACACACACACACACACACACACACACACACACACACATAGACACACACACACAAAAGTAATCACACAGGTAAACTCTTGTATTAGGGAGGTAAACAGAACAGAATAATATCGAGAGAAAGTAGAAAGTCTTGTACAGTGAGGTGAGATGGATAGATAGATAAATAGATAGATAGATAGACAAATAAACACACAGGTAAACTCAACAAACAGACACGTGTAAACTCACCTGCCAGTCAGATAGATAGAAAGATACAGATAGACAGACAGATAGATAAAAAGATAAATATACAGGTAAACTCAGACAGACACGTGTAAACTCAGCTGTCAGTCTCCACACACACACACACACACACACACACACACACACACACACACACACACACACACACACACACACACACTGCTCTTCTAGACAGGGTGGAATCAAAAGCATTTCAACTCCTCTCCTCTAACTGACTGTCTTCAGCCTCTCTCTCACCGCCGCAGTGTTGCATCTCTAGCTGTCTTCTACCACTATTTTCATGTTAACTTCTCTTCTGATCTTGCTAACTGCATGCCTCCCCTCCTTCCGCGGCCTCGCTGCACAAGACTTTCTTCTTTCTCTCACCCCTATTCTGTCCACCTCTCTAACGCAAGAGTTAACCAGTATTCTCAATCATTCATCCCTTTCTCTGGTAAACTCTGGAACTCCCTGCCTGCTTCTGTATTTCCACCTTCCTATGACTTGAATTCCTTCAAGAGGGATGTTTCAAGACACTTATTCATCAATTTTAGACCACTGCTTTGACCCTTTTATGGGACTGACATTTCAGTGGGCAATTTTTTGGGGGGGATTTTTGTTGCCCTTGGCCAGTGTCCCTCCTACATAAAACACACACACACACACACACACACACACACACAATGAAAGTCCTCGAGCTGGCGTGGCCGAACAAGTCGTCAACCTCTTGTAGCATCACATGACCCTGGAGCTCTCACCTGCACCCCCACCCCTCCACCGCCTCGCCCCCACACCAGGTACCTCATGTGGCGAGGGGGGAGGGAGGGGCGTGGGTGCTGGTTCTCTCTTTGATCTGCTGGGGGTGTGTAGTGGAGGTGGAGGGGGAGGGAGGTAGGAAGCTATTGGGGTAGTAGGAGTAGGAGGAGGAAGAAAAGGAGGAGGAGGAGGAGGAGGGAGATAAGGAGAGGGGGCTACACCACACCTCCACTACATTTCATTCAAAGGCTCCAATTGAAGTTACACGAGTGTTTTTAAGGGTGTTTTTACAGTTGTAGTGACAGATTAACTGGATTTGTACATTGTTACGAGGAGAAACACTGTCAAGAATCCTGGTGGTCATCTCTGTGGCTCTGGCAAACAGTCGTGGTGAGAGAGCAAAGCGTTTTAGAATACTGGTCTGGTCTGATCTCTCATTTAAATATACCAGTGACTTGACTCACGACTACACCACATTTTTTATCTTGCATTTATCTTGCATACAGGGGCAGGACATGGATGTTATGTCAGCTAACGTCACTGTCGAAGCTACCATCAAAACATTGATGAAATGCAGGGACGAAGAAAGCTTTTCATCACTCTGGAAAAAAGCACAGACAACTACAGAAAAAAATTAACCAGTTTACATCAGATGTGCAGCCTGTGACAGCGTCACTCCACAGGAAAAAAAAAAAGCCGTCAAGGAGGCTGCTGGCCTTAACAGGGAGAGCCAGGCAAGTGAAGACAAATTGTCAGACGAACAGAGAGCAAGAAGTGAAATTTATTGATGCACTTGACAGGGTTGTAACTGAGATGCAAGAAAGATTTAATAGTAGGAGCTCAACTGTCCTTACATCTTTGACAAAAATGTTGATGGGAGATGCCAGTGATGACAATACAAGGTTGTAGATGATTTCTACATTCTGCAAGAGGATAGTTTAAAGGCTGAACAAAGTATTTATCAAAGCCTTGCATCTGATTGTCGGCCTAAAACTGCAAGTGAAATCGTGAAGTTCTTAGTTTCCAATTCTTTGTGTTCCACTTTGCCCCACTTGTCAACAGCAGCCAAGGTACGACCCACCACCCCAGCAACACCATGCTCACCAGAGAGATCGTTCTCATGTCTGCGAACACTGAAGTCATACCTGCGATCAACAATGGGACAGGAAAGACTATTTAGCCTAGCAATACTAAATATTGAGAGGAATTTTGTGAGCAAGTTCAACACAGAATCCATAGCTGATATTTTTGGTAGACGTCATGGTAGAGATAAATACTTACTCTGAGGTTCATCTTGATATCAATGTGCAATTACATGTTTTCTTTTTATAGTGCTTTATATTAATTTTTATAAAATGTTCACCTGCAATAAAGATACAAAATAAATCAAACAAAAAAAATATTGATTTATCTATATTAGGTATATGGATAAAATTCAGGCAAAGGGTATCTTGCCCCCCTGAAAGAACTGGACCTCCTACGCCTGTGAGTATAGCGCAGCGCAGCGCGGCCTAAGGGAATGATTAGAACCACAAAATGATGGTGGACTGCGCGACAAGTGCAGACTGCACTAAATAGATCTGGAGATTATGAGATTATGTCACCATTAAGGAGAGTTAAAACACCACGTACAACTTAACATACTTACATTAATCCAACTTAACCTACAAACATTACATTGCTCATAAATCAAAACTTATCACCACCTTACCTACTGGACGTAAGCCTAGGCTGGCAGACGTCCATTATAAATCCCTGTCAAAAGACACACAGTCAGCACAGCATGAGCAACAAGGAGAGAGAGAGAGAGCCCCTGCCAGGCACACCTACTCACCTTGTATGCGGGCGTGTCCAATCTAACGGGACCACCAGCTCCAAACTATAACACACTTAAACTACCTACTAATTACGCACGTGGCGTGGTAGGGAACAACACATTTAATATATATATATATATATATATATATATATATATATATATATATATATATATATATATATATATATATATATATATATATATATATATATATATATATATATATATATATATATATATATATATATATATATATATATATATATATATATATATATATATATATATATATATATATATATATATATATATATATATATATATATATATATATATATATATATATATATATATATATATATATATATTCTCGTTCTAAATTCTTACAGAGCTCAAGAAAATGTAGTTTTATTTACGAATACAAAAAAGAGAAAACACATATTTATATTCATGATCGTTTCTTTAGGCTCTTCTAAATAATTTTCCATGATCGTTATTTGAATGATATTATCGTCTGTTTTAATTTATTTTTCTTTTTTATTTGTCCCATAACATAAGTTGACAACGTCAGTAAATATGCCACGCATATGAGCTGAAAGCTTAATAGCAAACACACTCCTTGCTGGGTTCATCCAACATGTGAAGTGTTACTGGCAATACTTTTCATTACGCAATGCAAAACACACATCCAGTTGATAAACATTTAATGTAACACGTTTCTAAGAGAAATAATCCACGTGGCCTCGTGTGCACAAGCTTCTTACGTCATCTCTCATACCCGCATCACTTAAACCATACATTTAACACACTCTCTCCATGAAATATGCTGCAAAATAAATTTTCTAACCAAAAGAAAAAAGTAATAATAATAATACATACATATACATATATATATATATATATATATATATATATATATATATATATATATATATATATATATATATATATATATATATATATATATATATATATATATATATATATATATATATATATACGAGTATATACCTTTAGATCACTATAATGGCTTGTCTCTTTCCTCTCTCATTTATTAAAGCACTTCCTTTGTTTTATTTGTGCTTCTTATCTTTTTATGACATTAAGAAAATAATACTTTCACCTGTTGATGTCATTATAGTATATATATATATATATATATATATATATATATATATATATATATATATATATATATATATATATATATATATATATATATATATATATATATATATATATATATATATATATATATATATATATATATATATATATATATATATATATATACTATAATGATATATATATATATATATATATATATATATATATATATATATATATATATATATATATATATATATATATATATATATATATATGTATCTATCTATCTATCTATCTATCTATCTATATATATATATATATATATATATATATATATATATATATATATATATATATATATATATATATATATATATATATATATATATATATATATATATATATATATATATATATATATATATATATATATATATATATACGAGTATATATACATACTATAATGACATCAACAGGTGAAAGTATTATTTTCTTAATGTCATAAAAAGATAAGAAGCACAAATAAAACAAAGGAAGTGCTTTAATAAATGAGAGAGGAAAGAGACAAGCCATTATAGTGATCTAAAGGTACAGAAGCACCACACACTACATGCATTCACTTTTCCCTAAAAATCACTTGATCACATATACTAGTAATTGACATGAAAGAAGCAACATGGTGCATGGTTGTTGACGTGCCGTGTTCAAGGCAGAGTAACAGTGACAGCCTTCCAGTAACACAGTGAAGCCAAGCCTACAAAGCTGTGCCACACGCCGCACTACACACCCACCTGCAATGTTTGATGGACAACAGAGCCGCTAAGCTATACGTACCAGTGCAACGAACTGAAAATGTACGAGCCTTTATTTTTGTAGTCTTGGAATACCTGAGCAAAGAGAAGTGTGTGGAGAGGTAGAGGTGCAGGCTCTTGTAGTGTGCTCGTCCCTTCAGGAGATGCTCCTGGAGACAGCAATGCATCTCAAAGATTGATAGATTAAATAGCAAACTCATCAGGCTTAGGTGCCCCAATAGAAAAAAAATAAATAAATAATAAACAAGTTAGTACACTAATAGCTAAAGCAAAACGCCCTTTTCCTTTTGTTTTCTTTATTATAATTTTTTTATTTATTTATTTATTTCATTTAATTAATTAATTAATTTATTTATTTATTTATTTTCCATTTTGATAACTAATCTACGGCCTTACATGTAACAGCCGCCTGGCACTGACTCGTGGGGCGGAGCATAACTGCGTGGGCTTCACACGTGTTAATGTGCAAATGTGACACTACATATTAGCTTTACCATCCAACGTGGCTTTATCAAATGAAAATCTCACCATTAACTGACTTTTTTGAGATGCCGCACACGTGAGTCTGGTGGAAGTTATACATAGCATCCAAATGAGTTATGCTCTGCTCTGAGATAAACACACCCATTACTTTAGTCGTAATTGGCGTGTAGTAAATCCTGTCCTACAAACTCCACAATAATAGCTTCTGAAAAATGTTCTTGTGGGGCCAAGTGACCGTACACACCAGCCCATTCACCTCAGCCAGTGGCAAGCTATCAACAAACTAATCTTCAGTGTGACAGTCATAATCAAAAGAGGATGAAGGGAAATCCGAATCCCAGTTTAAGGCTGTCTTTCAACTCTGAGTCATTAGGTAACCAGGAAGAGATGCTTCAGAATAAATACTTACAAATTATTTCAGAGCTTTCCCAAAATTAAATACTCTCGTATGGTCACATTTTCAAAATCTAGGCCTTAATTTGCAAAATTCCCAAAGAATCCTGGTTCAGTATTCTTGCGAGAAAGTGTACTTCTCTTCATGACCCTGGAGACCTGCCACAGAGCTTGAAGTAATGCTAAGTTGGTGCAGTGAATGTGTACATGGGACGGTGTGCAAACTTCAAATAATTTCAAACATTTAGTAATTTCCTCACTAAATTCCATATAATAAGAATCTACAATGAATCCAGCAAAAATTTTTCTTTCATTAATGAAATAGGCAAACTACCCAAACAGTGCAGCAGTTTATGCACTTACAGCACACACTACAGCACAGACAGCCCGCTGTGGCAATAAGCTTGCAATGGAATGCCTGATGCCTTACCACTACTCGGGCAGCTGGACTCACCCACATCTCTGAAATGCCTTTATCATTCATGTGCATTTTTTTTTTTTTTTTTGTCAGTTTTAGAGTAAGATTATTATTATTATTATTTTTTTTTTTTTTTTTTTTGTGCATGACCTTAAGTAAAATCTTTGATAAAGTCTCTTGAAATAATATTCCCCAGTGTTTACATTACACTTCAAAAGAGTGTTCCTGAGGCTTTTCAAAGCCTCACTGACGTGAGAGGGATTTTCTGGCATCATGCTTAGACTCTCAAACAGGGAAAAGTGCACACCTTGCTTACAATGGTAATCACTCACATTCCCTTTCTTGAATTTTCTTGACAGATGTTTCACCTACCTGTCTATGTATACGAGTACCACCTCACAAGAGAAGAGCTTTGAAGCACACTGGTAAAACAGCGCGCACACTAAGGTTGGTGCCATGGTTATGTTGGCAACGACTGGTGGTCAACGCCTCAGAAGCAAAGCCAAAGCTTCATCGAGGCTGACTGATGGGCAGTTTTACACCATAATGGGTGATCTGAGAGCAGACATTGCAAAATTCTTGAACTACTTCAGAATGTCTCAAGAAAGTTTTAATGAGCTCCTTACCTTACTTGGTCCCTACATGCAGAAAGCCAATACAAGCATGACGCGGAGCATTCCAATTGAGGAGCGACTTGCCTAACTTACCGTCACGTGTCCGTCGCTCAGCCACAGTCGTTCATGTGCGCGGGTCCTCGACACAAAGTCGCGCCACACTGTGGCGGTGATGAGCGACAGCTCACCACAGTCGCTTGCCACAGATGCTCGTGTGCGCGGGACAGCTTCTAAACAATGGAAACTTATGGAGAGCTACATCCCTGCCAGGACGTGGCGCCACGAGTCGCTCATGTGCTACCTATCTGTGCACGGCAGCGGCTCCCACACTGTGCCTTCCCCTGCTCACCACTGTGCACGGTGCCACCTTTTCTCACAGCAAAGAAGTTTTCAAAGGTTCCACATGCGCAGGTACTGTACATAACATTCAGCAATACGAAAGATCACGTTTGTCTTATTTAATAACATAGTAATCAAACAAATGGCAGACATGCTTTGCTGATGAACGCATACTGTAGCCTACCTGGTACCATACACTATGCTCCATGTACAGAATGTCCTCCACGTGCTTTCCTCAGCTGTTGCTGCAATACGACAAACTGTACAAACAACAAACTGGTCCTCGAGCACTTAATTCCTTTATCTATCCACTCGACGCAACCTTCCAGGCATTGTCTTCAGTCACACTCAACTCTTCCTGTCTCCCACACTGAACATACTTGGACAGTCCTCTACTGAAAACCTTGACTGAAAATTTCATATATATGTTCTCGCTGCACAAGACTTTATACCTCTTTTCCCCTTCATTCTGGCCATCTTTCTAAGACAAGAGTAGACATTATCTTCATTCTTTCATCCCTTTCAGTGGTAAGCTCTGAAACTATCTTCCTGTTTTTGTTTTTTCGTCTTTCCTGTTTGAAACGAAGAGTATCAAGACACTTCAGAGGTTAACTGGCCATCACTCGAACATAAGAACATAACAAAACATAAGAAAAGTTGCTCAAAATGGAAAATGAGTTCTTCAGCAAAACTGCTTCAAGACTGATTTAAGACGCTTCTTTATGTTAGGGAGGAACTTTGGCCTAGGCCAGTGAAAAAGCTATCAAGGAAACTCCCACTCAAGGTGATAGTCCATAAAAAGTGTGGTCATGTTTCCAAAATTTGAGAACAAGTTTCTTGAAACAGTTCAAGTCAAAGGCATGAGGAAATGCAAAAGCAGGCAGAAAGTTTTACAGTTTACCAGTACAAGGGATGAAAGATTGAAAATATTGGTTGACTCTTGCATTAGGGAGGTGAACATAATAAGATCAACCCCGACCTGCCCAGCACCGCCTAGGTGCGTCAAGCCCCTCCGATCCCCGCCACGTCCCGCCGCGGCTAAGGTAACCATTTTCCCTCACATATTTAGCATAATTTCGAGGGTTTTGCAGGTGTTTCCAGGTTATTTAAAGGCTCGCTGTTCAGGAGTAGGTCGAGGAGGTGGAGGTGGAGGGGAAAGGATCGGCGACACACACACACACACACACACACACACACACACACACACACACACATTAAATGGGAGTTTAAGAGTTAAAGCCTAATTATACAGCTCTATGACTCGTCTCTGATCTGCGACACACACACACACACACACACACACACACACACACACACACACATTAAATGGAAGTTTAAGAGTTAAAGCCTAATTATACAACTCTATGACTCGTCTCTGATCTGCGACACACACACACACACACACACACACACACACACACACACACACACACACATAAAGGAGAGTTAAGCTTGTGAAAGTGTAGTATTAACACCACACCACCACACCATATACAACAACACACTACACCACACTACACTACACCACACATCACATCACCACCTAATATCACACACCACACCACGACCACTCATTACCACACCACATCACCAAAACCACCAACACCACCACCACCACCACACAACATACCACACCACACCACAGCACACCACACCACCACACCACGGTATCCTTGTCGCCCCGACCTGCCCAGCATCGCCGAGCCCCGCCAAGTCCCTGCGACCCCCGCCTCGTCCCGCGCGGCTTGGGTAACCATTTCCCGTCACATTTTTTGCGTAATTTCGAGTGTTTTGCAAGTGTTTCCAGATGATTTAAAGACTCGTTGTGTAGGAGTAGGTGAAGGAGGTGAAGGTGGAGGGGACAGGAGGAGAGTGATGTGGCAGGGGAGAGGAGGAACACGTAGGGAGGATTGATGGAAAAAAAAAACTACTTCGGCTCTGTACCACGATTTTTTTTTTCTCTTTTATTAGTAAAGTTTGCATTGTTTTGATATTTAATTTGTTGACAGAAAAGTAAAACAAGTCATAATATGTAATTAAATGTTGTCTAGCTATGTTTTCTTTCCCGTCAAAATAACACTTTCGTCATTTTATAAATTTTCATTTTTTTTTTTTTTATTAGCACGCCTAGGCTTGTTTTGGTGATTGGTTAAAGACTTAAAATATATAAAAAATGTGTCACGACTAATAATATTTAATAAGATCTAGTCTAACTAGTCGTATTTTCAAATTTAAATTGAGACCGTTGATACATTTGAATTTTTTTTTCTTTATACGACGCGGAATTCGTGTTTTCTTTATCTATCCGGAAAGTACATTTTTTTTTTATTCAGAATATGTAATATGATCTAGTCTAGCTGTGTTTTTCATCTCGATATTATAAAGTTTTTGTGGCCCCGTTCGTAAAATTTACAGATCGTTTCTTGATTTTTTCTTAATTATTATTATTAAGACTGGAAATGTTTTCATATTCCAGATACTTATCAAAGTATTTATCAAGTCAGAATATATAGGTCATAACAGTCTAACTCCGTTTTTTCTTGGGGTCGATTTCATAATGGACTAACGAACTAAGTTAAGCTATGACATCATCAGTGAGGTCATCAGGATACTGAGGGACGGGCCGTCCCTCCTTTCCAGTCTCTGCGTCAATGCTCAGCGTGCTAGTTGAAGTATATGGCAGGACAGAATACACAGTGCAGTCCAGTCTGGGCGTCTTTCTTCTCCAGAGTTTCAAAATGAATTGTCGTAGGTACGCAAAATAAAGGACCGAGACAAACGTTTTTCCTGCCTCCCTCCCCGCCTGTGCATCAATGTTTAGTCAATCCTCCGAGTTTTTTCCAGACTCAGACGTGAAGGAAAACCAGAATTAACAAGAAAATTAGATACGTAGCCCCTCAAAAATGTGAATGATGACACCTATGTGTACTGCGAATTGTTTCCGTGATAACACCGCCTGCCTCTCACAACACCAGGCACTGCAGCAGGGGGAAAAATTACACGTACTTGTGTGTGTGTGTGTGTGTATGTGTGTGTGTGTCGCCGATCAGAGAGGAGTCACAGCTGTGTGTGTGTGTGTGTGTGTGTGTGTGTGTGTGTGTGTGTGTGTGTGTGTGTCGCCGATCAGAGAGGAGTCACAGACCTGTGTGTGTGTGTGTGTGTGTGTGTGTGTGTGTGTGTGTGTGTGTGTGTGTGTGTCGCCGATCAGAGAGGAGTCACAGACCTCTGTGTGTGTGTGTGTGTGTGTGTGTGTGTGTGTGTGTGTGTGTGTCGCCGATCAGAGAGGAGTCACAGACCTGTGTGCGTGTGTGTGTGTGAGTGTGTGTGTGTGTGTGTGTGTGTGTGTGTGTGTGTGTGTGTGTGTGTGTGTGTGTGTGTGTGTGTGTGTGTGTGTCGCCGATCAGAGAGGAGTCACAGACCTGTGTGTGTGTGTGTGTGTGTGTGTGTGTGTGTGTGTGTGTGTGTGTGTGTGTGTGTGTGTGTGTTTGTGTGTGTGTGTGTGTGTGTGTGTGTGTGTGTGTGTGTGTGTGTGTGTGTGTGTGTGTGTGTGTGTGTGTGTGTGTGTGTGTGTGTGTGTGTGTGTGTGTCTAATAATAATAATAATAATATTAATAATAATAACAATAATAATAATATTGGACGGTTTATTGATATTACAGTATTTGTACAGAAAATCCACAATGGTTTGTTGGGGAGGTTAAACATCAAACATAAGGTTAATGTACAGATATGAACTAACTTTTAATGTGACGCACCATGGCGGGAATCGCGCAGAGGCGGTATCGGTCCGTGCGCGGCGCCTTTAGGGGCGTTATCAGGTTGTGGTGTCCCGTGGCACGGACCGGGCGAGGCGCGTCTGGCCGCAGCATGTAGGCGTGGGTGGCGCACCACGCTCTTCCCAAATTTCTCCAGGGCTTTTCGGTTTCTTGCCGACAGTTTGGGCAGACTCAGGGTGGCCAGGGCGTCATCGCAGTTCGTGTAGGCAGGGCCAAGGGTGACCCTGCACACCCTCTTCTGCACACTGTCCAGCTGCTGCTGTTGGGTGTGGGTGAGAGGGGGTGTTTTCATGGCTCTGGTGATACATAGGCAGGAATTTCGCACCATCAGCCTGAGAAAGCATCCATCAAAACACAACTGATATATGTTCACTTGGAAAATTTGAATATTTTTCTTATGAGAGAACAAAGCATTACAAAATCTTGGTACATGCTCTCTTTTTTTTACGATCTTTTCATCTTGCATGTGTTGGCAGGAGCCCCATGGAGCAGGCTGGGGTGCTCGGGGCAGTGCGGGACCGGGACGGGAATGGCAGCTACCCAGACATTCATTCGTGGTTCGTGCGGGGCAGCGGGTGTCGCCGGTGGTGGCAGAGTGCTGAGGACCGCAGGAAGGACATCCACAGATAATGACACGCTTAATAGAAGCTCAGAGTCCATAGTCTTCCGGTTGAGTCTTTCTGATCTCCAGCCGCATTCTTGTCTTACTGGTCTTATTTCAGTTACCTCTAATAAACTGTAGTTGAGTTTTCAAGTGTGTTTTGATAACGTTAGTGATAGTTTAGCAGTTTCAAAGAAATATCATTAGATCTTATATTTAACAAGGATTCTTCGACCTCAGCAAATTGTAGTGGAAGTTATTTGGAGTTTGAAGGATGCTTCCATGATCCGGGGGTGATTAAAAAATCCCATACCAATATCAAGCAGCACTGCAGGATTGTGGATTCCCAAGGAAGTTTTCATAACTGTGTTGATAGTCTAAATAAGGAATATAATTTTGAACAGGCTCCAGAGGATGCTACTTTTTTTTTATGAGCGTTTCAGTGATGTTACTGATAGTTTAACAAGAATCCTGCACCTACACGTACACTCCTGTGTGAGGTATTGAAGTTTGGGGACAAAGTTCCAGAAGCGAGACTGAGGTGGTTTGGTCATGTCAGGAAAAGAGACGGGACGGGGGGTGGGGGGAGGGTAGCGGTAAGTTGGAAGGAGGATGCTAGAGATGGATCTCTCCGGCAGAAAAGAAAATCTTTAGGTGCAGTGAAAAAAAGATGCGCTTCTAATGAGTATATATATATATATATATATATATATATATATATATATATATATATATATATATATATATATATATATATATATATATATATATATATATATATATATATACAAGTGAAGATTTTAGTACTTTAAATGAGCAGTTTCCTGTGGATGATTTCAAAATTCTAGCCAGAGGAAACTCAAATAGTGACACTAAAATACTTGAATCATTAATCATAAAAAGGACGAATCCAACATCTTGCCCTCTCGGTTTTTCATATGGCGCTTCGAAGCAGTATTCTTTGTTTTCCTCTTCCTTTCTCGTCTCTTCTTCCCTCAGTCCACCTCCAACACGCTTCCACATCAGGTAACCACTCTCTCTTTCCTATTTTATTTTTTATATGTATTTCTCAAATATTTTCTTTTCCTCTTTTCTTTATCTTTTCATCTATTTTACATTTTATCCATTGTTACTTTTTTATATAAGTTTTTTATTCGTTTTTACGTATTGTACTCGTATGTGTTCTTTTACCTTGTATTATATCTTCGTTCTTATATTTTAGCTTGAAAATGCCGTCAGTCATACGGCGAAACGTTGCAACAATAAACCTCACTCCGCCAAACTTGCTCTAACTCCACACCTGCGTTGTCCATACACGTCCTTTTACACCATATATATATATATATATATATATATATATATATATATATATATATATATATATATATATATATATATATATATATATATATATATATATATATATATATACTGACGCGTCGAAGAAAGGAAGTGGTGGCGTCAGCATGAGTGCAAAGGTTCAAGGAATGAGTTTGTGTCAGCGTCATTGATCTAAACAGTTGCTGACATGAGCATTGGTGTCATTACCCAGGAGTGTGAACACCATGCCGCTAATGTGTGTGTGTGTGTGTAAACTCTCTCTCTCTCTCTCTCTCTCTCTCGAGAGAGAGAGAGAGAGAGAGAGAGAGAGAGAGAGAGAGAGAGAGAGAGAGAGAGAGAGAGAGAGAGAGAGAGAGAGAGAGAGAGATTTACCACCTGAATATTATAGACTTCGAGCACACTTGAGCACACACAGACGCACACAGATACCCCCACACACACACACCCACACACACACACACACACACACACACACACACACCTAATAATCAATGAAGTACCATTTCCTCTTATTTACTCTATCGTGACACGGAGTTAACGCAGAATGACCGTCTCATCACTGAGCCAGGGAGGCTGACCAGATGATCAATTGTTATTCAGACCAACACCTGCGCGTTTACTTGCCACACTCCACATTTTTACCCCTCAAGGGGGCACATTTACTGCTTCACAACACACACACACACACACACACACACACACACACGGTGGCAGATCACGAGTTACCATTCCTGCCAGACTACAAGGAGAGGGGGATGACAAGTTCTGCTGGGTGGAATTTCTCGTACAATCTAACTGGAAGGTCAATGGGATGTTGAGTGTTTTGACTTAAGATTTTCTAGTCTTTTGTTAACGCCTTGTTCTTCTACCGAGGAATTGGTGCCGAGTCTGGGAGACACAGCTATTCTGAAACGCTTTGCTGTCTCACCACGACTATTTTCAAATCCAAGGAGGTAATTAGCCCGGTTCCCAAGAATGTTTCTCCTGTTAATAGTGTACAAACTTATTAATCTGTCACTAGAACCGTAAGAGCACACGTAAAAACTCTCATAACTTCAACTAGAACCTTTTTAATTTTGTGAGTACTTATGTTTTCGGGAATATTTTGGTCTATGAGGTGACTGACACGTGGGAGAGAGAGGGAGGGAGGTGTTAGTGGGTGACGCAGAAATACCAGTTGTCGGTAAGGATAACAGTGAGACTGAAGACACTGATAAACACATTGAGGATAAGCAGCACAACACTGGCTATGAATTACAGGAAGCTCATCGTGATACCTCAAGTTATTACCCCTGAGAACCCCAGTAATTCAGGTGCAAGTGAAGGAAGTATCAGGCTAACCACCACTAAACCAACTGAACGTCCGAGGGAAAAAGCAAGAATGTTACATTTAATGTTTTTTTTTTCTTTACATATTATTTATAAAGCTCTCCAACCTTCAGCTTTCTACAAGTTTTTGCATTTATATTTCGTCATTTCACAGGACTATGACAATACTAATGGTAACAGCAGCAACGGAGGGGAAAAATAACTTGGCTATGTTTCTGACGAAGGCATCAATTTGATCCTCCTGAAGATGGTAATAGTAACCTGATGCATTGCGTCACCGTCGCTTCAAGTACCGCCATCGGGGCCTAGCTGTGGGCCCCAAAACACAATGTGGCGTCGGCGTTGCTGAGACTTGGCCACCGACCGCTGTGGCAAGTTGTGTGTTTGACAGACAAGCCTCACTACACCTCCTGTCCCCTGTGCCACTCTGTCACCCACAATTTGGCGGATGTTTGCTATATACAACTTTTTTGTTAGTGTTGGTGTTATGGGAGGAATAGACAGTGAGGGTGAGAGAAGACGGTAAAGAGTACAAGATTAAGGTTGGGTGAAAATATGAAGGAAAGTCGTAGAGCGAAAAATGACGGAATAACCGTCAATGTTGAATGATAATATATATTTTGATATAAGTTTTGAGAGTTAGCGTGAATAAATTGAGTGGCGTTTGTATAATAGGTAAAGTCACTCGTGGTGAGTTTCTGTGGTTTTCAGGTGAATGTCAAAGGTGAACGTATAAAAATATGTATATTTAGATATATGTACAGAGTTGTGGAGAAGGGTGTGGCGCTACGGGACAACGGATGTCCTCTGCGTGGTACAGCGTTACACCCTGGCAAGAGACTGCCGGAGCCGGCACAAGGGACGCTTAGCGCCTTCAAAAAGGGTTGACACTAGAAATAGGGGCGGGTTGACCGCACTCACAGTACATGAATATATTCATAACTATAACTCTCTAATTACATAAATAAGGCAAGAGAAAACCTACTTATAGCTAAGAGTAATACATGCCAAAATACATTAGGGAGAGATTAATTATGGAGAATACTTAGATACTATGATGTAGGTGCTACTGATTACTTATCCATGGCAATAAAAGGAGTATGGAAAGTTCTATGGTGTGTGTGTGCGTGTGTGTGTGTGTGTGACGTAGGGTGGCGTGAACATGTCGGCCCCACCATTATCCGCCAACAGCCACTAGCTACACTTATGCATATATGTATACATACACTTATATTGCTAACCAGGCAAGGCATTATAAATGCAATACTTATTATTATTAATTATGTGACACCGTTACAAATTGAGTTAATTCATGAATAAATAAAATGTATGAGCAATGTCTGATACTCATGTGAGTGTATGAATAGTATCAATTTTGAAAGGTTTATGTGTATAATGATCTCGGTGATGCCTTTGATATAGTGTTGACTGGTGTCTTGAACCAGGCGTGTTGCCTTCCCTGTTCGTGCTCGTGTCTTGTGCTTGTGTACGTGAAGGCCTTGAGTGAGTGTGTGTATTAGTTTGTGTTTGATTTGGTTTCCTCTTGCGTATAGTGTTTTAATGACTGGGTCTAGTTTTGCGAGTGCGTGCAGTTCTTTGGAATTTTTGGTGTATGTGTATTTTTCATTATAAACGAAGCGTAGTGCTTTGTTCTGTTGTCGTTGTAACGATAGTGAATGTGATGTAGAGATTGCGTTTAGAGCATGTGCTGGGTAGGTAAGTAATGGTAGTACGCACGCTTTTACAAGGTGTAGTTTGATGTTAGTGTTTAGTGCATTTAGTGATGTCCTTTATGTGTTTTGAGTATCCGTGTGTGCCCAGCTTAAGCCCCAATATTTCAGCGTCTTTTGTGTATGGTATGTTGTTCCCGTCTATGGTGACTGGCCTCATCTTTTTCATTGTTATAGGCAGTAATGTGAATTTTTGTGTGTTTGTTTTGATTTTTCATTTGTTTTCGTGGTTGTTGATGTTTTTTTTTTACATTTCTCTTTATATTTTGTTTGCGAAGATATTTTATGATTTACCTGCATATGTGATGATATGTGTGATGTCGTCTACGTATTGGATATTTGTGCTGTCTGTGAATGGTGTTGCAATGTCGTGTGCCTATATAGTGTAGGTGTTCTCAAATAGAGTGGTAGATGAGTGGAACGGACTCAGCAATCATGTTGTTAGTGCTAAGACATTAGGGAGCTTTAAGAGAAGATTAGACGGGTTGATGGATGGGGATGATAGGTGGAAATAGGTAGGTATATTTCATACTGGGACTGCCACGTGTAAGCCAGGTGGCTTCTTGCAGCTTCCCATATTTCTTTTGTTCTTATGTTCTTAAGTCATAAAAAGAGCTGCCTGTGAGTCGCACATGACAACACCGCTGAGGCTTCTCTGACAGAGGAGACTCACAGCATCCAAGACATCGCGCAGCTTGCACAATGTGGAGCTGGAGTGAGGCGGCAGCCGATGGCCAATCCAGCACGCTTCTGGTGGTTCCGTGTCAGGAGAAAAGATTGCACATCCTGCCATCCCGTCTGCCTGCACAGACCCATCCGTGTACTGTACATGTGGTGCAGTGAATCGATGGTAGTGGAGACAGTCGCTATGGCTTCCAGTGCTAGGTGTTTCTGTAGGACGGGAGGGTGAGCCTTGCATGTGGGGGTGTAGCGGACTGCCGAGTTAAGGGGAGTGGACGCCTCTTACTCTTAGAGCTGACGTTCATATGTCTGATCTTCATGATTTTGGTGTGTGTGTGTGTGTGTGTGTGTGTGTGTGTGTGTGTGTGTGTGTGTGTGTGTGTGTGTACCTTAGTACCTACAAAAGCAAATTCCCAATTTTCGCTGAAATTCGCCGATTAGTTTTTGTAGTTTTTTTTTTTTAACCCCCCCAAAAAAAAGTGACCGATAAAATTTCTTCTCACTTGTTTTTCAACCAATTCCTATAAAATTTAGTGTCGATAATATACATACATGTATCTTCACTTCCCCAAAGATAGATTTTTATTAGACATTTCGTTCTGAAATAAAAACTAAGATTTTTTTCTTCAAACTTTTTCTTTTTTTTTTTTTTTTTGACACAAAAAAAAGAAAACCTAGCACAGTATGACGAGCCTTCTTTGAAAATCTCTTTGGGGAAAAATATCCCGTTGTTTCCTCTTTCCAGCAATACCTTTACATTTCCATTATCTTGTAGGACAACGAGGGAGAAACACTTCATGTATGAAAAACTTAAGTTTTGAGATACGAGCCGTTTTCTTCTGAGAAGTGTGTGTAATTCCATATGTTGGGTTTTTCTGGTAAAATTTTACATGCATTAGGATAATAATTATATAACCAAAAGGAAACCATCGTTTATGATCATATTGAGGGCTAACTGGCACCTGGTCCCCTCCTGCATGACAGGATATTAGTCACTCGCAGGTGAGTTTATCAGAGGGCGCCACGCTCCTCTTTGTCGCCAGGATCATTGGCAGCTGCCTGGCTGGTAGTCTTCACTTCCTTCTCTTGAATGGGGCTTCTTTTCAGTCCTCTTCTGTACAGGAGTTGTTGTTCTGCTTTCTTGAATGCCTCACCCAGCGAGTGTTCTGTGAGGCACCAACCCACTATGAGTTAGTAAACTTGGATTCAAGTACCCGAAGTTGTGATGTAATACGGTCACAGCGGCAACAGATTTGACTCTTTTGGTCCCAACATACTTAGTTTTGCTGCATTTAGCCCATAGATGAGAATGTTATGGTGGTGGTGGTGGTGGTGAAACAAAGGCAGCGTGTGGTGGCGACCTGTTGCCACAACGCAACTCCTCTTGATTATTATTCTTTTCCGTCATCTTGTTTGGCGCATCTATCCGTGCACGCTTTGCTTTATTATAACGAGGCATGCTTCCAAATACAAATGAAAATGAAGTAGCCTTGGATAGCAGAGCATAAACACATTCTGACCTCTGGCAGGACTGACCGCAGTGGCCAGCCCTCCTTTGAGTCCCTCGTGGCTCATCAGTGGTGTTGCTAACTGAACCTCCACATATATTAAAAAAAATAAATAAATAAATAAAAATAAATAAATAAATAAATAAATTTACGAATTTGTAAGCCAGGTGACCGAGCACGTGGCAAGCACGTGGCGCGCGGGACATTTAAAGCTCTTTAATAATGGTAAATAAAGGTGATTTTTTAAAATATAAGGAGTAATGGTATCAACTTGTGGTTTTCACAGAAAATGCCAGACATGTTAAGGGTGACTATGATGTTAATAACTCAATTTTTAACCGGGTCGAAAAACGTAATTTTTTAAGGTGCCTCCTCCCCTTAAGACCTCAGGGAACACACTGCATTAGATTAGTAGCTTCCTTTTGGGTTGACTTGCAAGTTTCCATCAGTTTGGTTGGCGGGCAGACTGGGGCATGGAGTGTACCTTCTGATTTAGTGTGGGAATCAGTTTTTTGCTGAATTTCATACACTTTGGTTTGAGGAACAGAAGGTTTCAATGCATTTCTTTTTCAATTTTTTTTCAATTATCTCCAAGTCCGATTTAATCTGATTTAATTGTAGGCATTTGCAGCCATTAGGAATCTAGAAGCCTTATGTTTGTACCACAGTAATTTTTGGAATGAATAAGGTATGTTTTCTTTTTTTTTTCACACTGCGATTCCACTTGTCACACGTCGATCATAATCGTTACAGGTTCACAGGCGGACTGATGTTGGGTTCAGCTGTGCCTGTGCTTCCCCACTACATCGCCTGGCCTTGCTCTGTTCTCACTAATCGTGCATAGAAGGATCAATTTATCTTCAACAGTTGCTTCCTGGGGGTTGAGATTTGCCATTAATAAATATGCCCATCTTTGTTGTGTCAGACAACACCTTGCTGCGGAGCTCTTCACTCCCTTAATGGTGTCCCCATTAGTCTCTGCTTTCATGAAGATCTTGACAGCAGACAAATTTCACTATGTCACAAGTGCAGTTGCAAACATCACAGGTATTGCTACAGACTTACTGAATCCTATTGTCTGAGAGAGAGAGAGAGAGAGAGAGAGAGAGAGAGAGAGAGAGAGAGAGAGAGAGAGAGAGCCCAGGTAGCATGCTTGAGTGATGTGCATCCAGAGTGGGAGGTGTGTAATAAAAAGAATGAAAGAGCTGAGCAGTGTTAGGGAAGAAAGCATAAATATGATCAGGATGACACTAGATGAAACTGAAAGAGAGCTGTAATGCTATACTGAAAACAAATACTGGAGAAGAGAAGGCAGGCTGGCAGACGGAAGACACAGAGAGGCAAGGTTGTGAGGGTGGGAGGTGGATGAGGTGCTGAGTGAAGTGGGTGTGTGAGGCAAGCCAGAGACAACCTGCAGTACCTCCATGAGAGGAGAGTCACTGTATCTGACTTTTGTGATCCTGGAGTCTCACGCTGAGTCATAAATTCTTACCTTCCTGACTTTCACGCATTATTTCTTTGAGTTGCGTATGGGTCACGCATTCCTACCATTGGCATCACAAGTAGTAAAAACAAATACATACGTGTTATGTATAGTATGCAGTGGGTGTCTGAGTTACAAGCATTCAGAGATACAAGCAGCTTACTTGCAGAATGAAATTGTGCTCAGTGCTGTTCCCTTTGCCAACCGTAAGCTTAAGATTGGCACTATGGACCAAATTAGTTGTTTTATGGCAGCCAAGGTGGCCAGAACACAACAACATCGTCCCCGAGGAAGGAATAATCTATTCAAAAATAAATGTTCTGAGTGTTTCAAGTGATGCAGAACATCATCATCAAAACAACTTTTGAGTACATACAAATGCTCCTTATACTGTTAAAAAGAAAAGAGGGACCGTGTATGCGTCCAGTAAAGCTTGTGGGAGCAGGAGCATCAGGGTGTGGAGAGAGAGGGCTGAGGGAGTGCAAAGTTCCAGCCTTCACCACAGGTCATGTAGGAAGAGTAGTCTTGTCAGTTTTGTAAAAGATTCAGTGATTTTTTTCTCTTATTTTTCATTATTCAATATAAACTTTGAGATATTTTTCTGATGCACTTCATTGTGTTGTGCACCTGCTGTGCCTCAGTGCTAATGAGATATGGGGGGGATAGTATTACTAATTAGTATAGTCTTACATTCTGGGAAAGAAAAAAAATCCTATTTTGCAGGTTTTCATTGCATTTTATTTCTCACCATTGTAAAACAACTCAGATGATTGTTTACAATGAGGCGCTTTAATGGAATTGCACTTAATATAACATTTCAATGAATGAATCACTGTTTTATCCACTGTACCTTTTCTCCAAACACACATAAGCACAGGAATTATTTGTAAAACATCGTATTTGATGGCTCATAAGACGCATGGGCTCATAAGACGCACCCAGTTTTGCCAGACATTGAAATAAAAAAAAGTAAATAAATAAATAATTAAATATTAATAAATAAATAAATAAAAATAAATAAATAAATGAGCGGACTTAAGCTCTGAATATGAAGTGCAGTATTTCACCTGACATTTGAAGACTCTCACATGCATTTAGATCATTATTAGATCCCAATATTTTGCATCTAAAAACTTTAATATTTGCTAGTAGCCTACTTACTAATCCTCTTGTGAGGTGTAAACATGTACCTGGCATATGGCGTCGGCAGCGACTGTGAGAGACTACGGGGTTAATAAAGTTTGTTCATAAGAATGTCAAAAGATAGGTGTAATTTTAATTGTATGAAAGTGCGTCTTACCTCAAGGAGTAACGGCATCACAGTATTAAGAACGCAGTGAAGCTTGCCCGTGTCACCGGGTTAGGCGCGTAACCGACCACGTGTTTGTTTTGGTACATGCAATGCGTGTGCATGGTCACTTGGGCAAATCCTTCCTGACTGGCGTCATTCTGTGTAAATTACCGGTAAGTATGACCTAATATATATTGTTACCTTGAAAGAAAGACTTGTTTTGTGGTGTAGTATAAATCATCACTTTGTTTACAGTGCGAAGATTTCTGGGGTTTGATTTCAGAGCCTCTGTTGCCATAGTCTTACCACCAACCACTGCCTCAGTGCTGAACCTTGGCCTCATAGGACGCAGGCTCATTTCATGACACTTTTTTTTTTAGAGGGGGGAGAAAAGGTGCGTCTTATGAGCCATCAAATACGGTATAAAATGTTGCAAATAACACCTTATATTTTGTCATGTAGTATTTTAAAATAAGTAGGCGCTACATCTGGCAAGACACTTATGACAGACTTCTGATAAATGTATTATGAAAAGTGTTCAAAGTTGTGATACACATCCGTCTTAACTGTGACACATTGCATATCTCAATGAAGAATATGGGCCCACTCCCTTCTACCCCCGCCAGCAGTACGACAAGATCTGGTGTGGCGTTACATTGTGGAATATGCAATTTTTTTTAATGTTACCAAAAAATTATGATGAGTTTTGAGCAAAACGAGTTGCAAAGAACCTTCCAGAACGCACATCCCTTGCAACTCCAACATTTGCTGTACTCATCTCCATGTCCAGTTCTTATACTTGAACATACAAATCTTCATGTGGATAAACTACTTGTTAATCACAACACTAGTAATGCCTCAGGAACCAAGGCAATGGAAAAGAGCTAATGTAGTGCCAATACACAAAGGGAGAAATAAAATGGAAACATTAAATTATGGATCAGTGTCACTAACAAGTATTGTAAGCAAGCTTTGTGAAATAGTAATTAAAGACAGATGGGTGCAGTATTGAGAAGATGGAAAGATTATTACAGAAAAGCAATTTGGATTCAGGAAAGGAAGATCCAGTGTCACAAATCTATTGAGCTTCTACATGAGAGTAATAGATGGAGTGCAAGAGAGGGACGGATGGGTTGATGTGGTATACCTGAATCTCAAAAAAGCATCCGATAAAGCTCCCCACAAAAGTCGTATGTGGAAGCCAGAGAATGGAGGAGGGCTAAAGGGAGCAACATTGAAATGGATGGAGGACTATTTACAAGGGAGGGAAGTGAGAGATGGGTTGATCCGGTACACCAGGATCTCTAAAAAGCATCTGATAAAGTTCCCCTTAAAAGTCTCATGTGGAAGCTAGAGAATGGAGAAGGACTAAAGGGAGCAACATTGAGATGGATGGAGGATTATTTACAAGGGAGGGAAGTGAGAACAGTAATTAGAGATGCTAATTCAAGTTAGCAGAAAGTGACAAGTGGGGTACCGCAAGGGTCTTTGTTGGCACCTATTATGTTTCAGATATATGTAGATGATATGACAGGGCATCTATATAGTTATATAAATCTTTTTGCTGATGATGCAAAAATAATGAAAATAAAGAATGAAACTGACAGCAAGGAATTACAAAAGGATATTGACAAGATACATGCATGGAGCCAAAGATGGAAACTAGAATTTAATGCCAGAAAATGCCACATGATGGAAATAGGAATGTAAAAAGAGACCTTCATGGAATTACAAAATGGGAGGAGAAATAATAACAAAAAGTAATGAGGAAAAAGATTTTTGAGTAATGATTCAGGACACACTATCACCTGAAAGGCACATAATCAGAATATTTAGCTCTATATACAGCTTGTTGATAGACATTAGGGTGGTGTTTAACTATATAGATAAAGAAATTATGAAGCAAGTTATAATAAGCATGATACATCCTAAATTGAACATGCAGCAGTAGTTTGAGCTCCACGTAGAAAAAAAGACATATGGAGACTGGAAAGAATACAGAGGATAGCAACGAAGATGGTATCAGAATTAAAAGACTTAAGCTATGAAGAAAGACTTGAAGAGATGGGATTACCAACACTACAAGGGAGAAGAGAAAGAGGAGACCTGATAACAATGTACAAATTAGTAATAGTAAACAATACAGAAAGAACAGACAGAAATGACTTGGCACCACAGATGGAGCAGGGAGAGAGACAGACAAGGAGGCATGGGAAGAAAATAAAGGAGTGTATGTTCAAGCAACGTCAAGAAATACAGCTTCCCTTGTAGAACTATTGAAATCTGGAATGATTTGAAGGAAAAAGTAGTTGTGGTTAACAGTGTTTAAAGACAAACCAAATAAATATGGTTATTGAGACAGGACAAAATGAGCTTTGGCTCGTGCCCTGTACAATACGGCTAGGTTAATACACACACACTGATGTACACTGTGGACTACATGCAAGAATTAAATGTAAGATACAAAGTACACTTCCTGTTGTAAACAGGGTACAATAGTGCCACTCTATAAAAACAAGGGAGACATCCAGGACGTTAGTAATTACAGGGGCATCACCTTACTTAGCTGCATGGGGAAGCTCTTCACCCCCATACTTAATGAAAGACTTATGATTATTCAAACACCTTATCTATCATTAATGAAACACGAGCGGGCTTTAGACATGGATATTCCACTCTGGATCATATATTTTTGTTGAAATGTGTAATTGATTATTTAACTGGAAAAAGAGAAAGCTATTTTGTTGATTTGTTGATCACAAGAAATCCTTTGATATGGTATGGCGTGAAGGTTTATGGTGTAAGCTTGTGAAGGAAAAGGTGCAAGGGAAAATTCTAAATGTAATAGAAAATATGTGATAATATCAGATCATGTGTCATGCTTAACCAGGAGATTTCAGACACCTTTGTTTGCAATGTAGGGTTAAGACAGGGGGAAAATTTATCACCAGTGCTTTTTGCTTTTTATTTGAATGATATTGAAAGTAAATTAATTGAATATAATTGCAGTTATGTAAATTTTGGTGATGATTTCTTAAACATGTACCTTAAACTATTTGTTATTATGTATGCAGATGATACAGTTATTTTGTGTGACAGTGAGGATGGAATGAAGCAGGCACTGGTTGCTCTGAATTTATATTGTAATGAATGGAAATTGAAGCTAAATTGTAACAAAACAAAAGTAGGGAAGAGAAAATTTATCTATGAATTTGAATTTGGTGGTAAAAACAATGAAGTAGTGACTGAGTATAAGTATATTGGAGTGTTATTAAATTATAATTGGAGGTTTCACAAAGGTGAGCTGGAGCTAAAAGAGACAACCACAGGAGCAATGTACTCATTAATAGATAAGTAAGTGTAGGAAGTTTGACTTGCCAGTGGATATACAACTCGAATTATTTACCGCCACGGTGTTACCTATATTGACTTATGCATCTGAAATTTGGGGTTACCATATTGCTAGGGAGTTAGAGTATATGTACATGAAATTTCTAAAACAGGTTTTGGGTGTTCATAAGAATACTTGTAATGACATGGTGTATGGTGAACTGGGTGTATTTCCACTTGATATTTATATAAAGAAAAAAATGATAGGTTATTGGTCTAGGCTAATTTCAGGTAAAAATACTAAATTGTGTTATGTAATGTACCAATGTCTATTGCAGCTGGATAGGTTAGGGCTTTATACTTCTCCATGGTTAGCTTGTATAAAGAATATTTGTAATGACTGTGGAATGTTTGGTATGTGGTTGTTGCAAGATGTTCCTAATTCAAGATGGGTGAAGAAAGCTGTGGAACAGAGATTGAAAGATCAGTGGCTTGTAACTTGGCATCATAATTTTGAAACAAAATCATTAAGTAGTAATTATAGGGTGTTTAAGACAGATTTTGGCAGAGAACAGTATTTAGAAAAGTTAACAAAGGTGACAGATTATTAGTGACTAAATTTAAAACTTGTAATAATGGACTTCCTGTAAATGTTGGTAGGTATCAAGGTATCAGTAGAGAAGATAGGGTATATAACAAGTGTAATGCTGAGGTAGTAGGAGAAGAATTTCATGTTCTTTTAGAATGTACGGATGTGGAAATTGTTAGGTTACATAATATGTATATAGCAAATTATTACATAAATAGATCAACACAATTCAAATATGTTTTGTTCATGCAAAGTACAAGTTCAGGTGTGATGAAGAAATTATCTTTGTTTTTGAGGATGGTGCTACACATGTTTAGGTAAATAGTGTGCAAAACAGCCCAATAGTTTTTCTAATTTCTTAAGGAGCAATCTGCACTTGTAACATGGTGTACAGTATGTTATTAGCATCATTGCAATCGTAGTATAAGTATTGATGTATCCTTTAAGTGCTATAATGTTAGGTATTGGGATTTAGGTATTGGGGTTTTCAATAACTTTTTTAATGAGAATAGTTATTATTATTATTATTATTATTACTTCATAAGTTAACATAACATACTCAGATAAATTCATTTGGAAGATCTTGTTCTTTCATATGAAGTTTTTTTTACTTCCTAAAGATTTTACATACCCATTTTTCTATATTCCCATCACATGTCTTTCAGTAATTTAAGGTTTTGACAAAGGAACATTTGTTAAGGAGAGTTATAAGGTCAAATATAAAGATGATCATGTCTTCACTTGAGTTTTATTGCATTTCATTCCCTCAAAGGGTTTTAAATTTGTCAATCATCAATGTCAATCCTTTACAGGGATGTCTGGTGTTGCATTGTTAGAATCTGGAAGTGTGGATCCTCACTCCTTGATCAAGCAGCAGCAGTGGCAGCAGTCATTGCTGCCCAGAGGAGGAAGCATCAGGATGCATCTAAGAGTGCTCATTGGCTGCCGGAGGCGATATGTCACTGATTCAACGTAACACACAAGGCAGCCAATCACAGGAAGGTTTTGTGTTATCACCAAGAATGCCATAAGACATTGTTTACAAATTGTTATGTGCCCACAGCCACCAATCATAGTATTCCAGTCATGGCCAGCAAACCTCCTAAGAAAATAAGACCTTGGTTCACTGACACCGAGACCTTAGCCTTGGTGGAGGAGGTGTAAAATCAGGCTGCAGTGATTCTGGAAAGGCTGGACAATAGAATCACCACAGAAAAGAACAAGACTTGGGAGGAGGTGGCTGCACGTGTGGACGCAGTCAGCCGAGTGGGTAGCTCTGAGGAAGTTTAAGGACCTACGGAGCCACGTGAAGAGCAAGGCTGCTGCAGAACATCATCATGCTACAGGCACTAGTGAGTTCATCAGCTTTGCCTATCACACTCTTGTTAGCATAGTTGCGAACCTAGCATGGTGTGGTTGACACATCAGGGGCCTAGAGAGCTATAGGGATGGAATTGCTGTGATATAACCAAACAGGTGTGAGTGCTCCTGCCAGTGAGTGAAGTTATGGCTTATGGTTCCAGGCCACACAGTAGGGAATTATTTCACTCTTTCACCAGTCTCAACATGGCTTTTCTTACTTTTCTCATCAGATAGAGATTGTCATTGAGTAATTTAAACCCATATTTACCCACTGCAAATTATTTATAATGCTGATGGCAATTTTTAAACATCTATTTTTGGGAGGCAAGTTAGTTTAGGTTTGTTTGGTTAGGTTATGTTATTTCGTTCTGTTAGATTACATAGGTTAGTTTGGTTAACTTGGTTGGATTAGGTGGTGGTGTATGACAGCTGGCTGGTGGCCACAGTGAGTGGCTGCTTATTTGTGAGGGCCAATCTACCTTTTTCTTGTACATATCAGTCTGTTTTGTATTAACTGCTTTTGTTTACTGCAAATAATTAGTTTCTGAGGGGATGGTGGGTCAGGGAGTAAAAAGTAATGGCTCATGATTTCCATAAAAACAAGAACCATATTGATTCAAAACAGGCAAAAAAATACGAGAAATAAATAGTTTCATCCACATTAGAAAACTGGAGAGAGTAAAAATTTGCCCATTAGCAGCATATTTGCTTATTATTTTATCTTGACCAAACTGTAAACTGCATATGGAATTTAGTTAACTAATGTTTTGGACACTGCTTTAAGTAATATGACCAAATTCCCTAAATGACTTTGTTGCATAATGGGAGATAAAAATTGTTTCTTTCTGCTCACCCTTTGGGACCCAAACTTTTAGAAAAAAATATTATTTTAAATATGTTCTACACTGTTGAGGTTAAATAAATGTTCTACATTGTTGAGGAAGAATTAGGTTAGGGTAGGTTGTTAGGTTGGTCAGGTAGGTTGGACTGATGGTAGCAATGCTTAAAACCCCTCCAAAGTTTGCTGTTGTGTACATGTTGTAATTTAAGGTTGATGCTGTGTAAAATTTACCCAGATAGTTGATAACCATAACCAAGAACCTGCTAAGCACTGGATTATAGATAGCAGTGTGTACAGTAAGTACCTGTGGCAGTCAGGTCTGAGATGGTGACCACTGCAGTGATTAAAATCTTCAAGATGAGTACTTACGCATTCAAGTATTGCAACAGGTGGACTTAGCTCCATGCAGGTGAAGGACCTCCAGAGGACACCACCTACACTGTTGTCCTACGGATGCTGTCACTAACAGCATTTGCAGAACTGCCAGTCCCTGACAAGGAGGGAGACACATTATGTAAGAAAAGAACAAAAAAAAAATTACATTTTGGAAATTATTACCATTTTTAACTTAAAGTACAGTAGTGTAAATATCACAACAACCAAATATGGTAAAGCATCAGCTTTCATGGGGCCAGCAGGGCAACAGAACAACCACTCAGATTCCTGAGTTTAGATATCTGCACACACAAATATTAACCCAGCATAACTATGTAACAGACATAAACATGAAGAAATTGACTGCTTATATATATATATATATATATATATATATATATATATATATATATATATATATATATATATATATATATATATATATATATATATATATATATATATATATATATTATATTATTTTTATTTATTTATTTATTTTTTTTTCTTCATTAACTTCTGTAACATTTGTGGTCCTAGATCTAATTTTCAATCAGTAGAATACCACCTCTCCTCTACTAAACCTCATCATCTTTTCCTCACTGAGGCAACTGACAGTAACCCAATTTCTGTTCCCTCCTATTTTCCGTCTCCATATTCAGTCCAAAGCTGAATGTTGTGTCTATGTGCGCAACGACTTATCCTGCTCTCATGCCCATGCTCTTGAATCTTCTGAGTTTTCCACCATCTGGCTACAGAGTCACTCTCTAAATTTATCTGTACTGTATACCTCTCACCTAATTCCTCTGACTATAAGAAATTTTTTGACTACTTAGCTTCCAAAGTGGAGCACATTCTGTCTCTCTTCCCTTTTGCAGAGATCTCCATTCTTGGAGACTTCAATGTTCACCACCAGCTTTGACTTTCCTCTCCCTTCACTGACCATCCTGGTGAACTAGCCTTCAACTTTGCTATCCTCCACAACCTAGAGCAATTCGTACAACACCCTACTTGTGTTCCTTACCATCTTGGAGATATGCCTAACATTCTTGACCTTTTCCTAACCTCTAATCTTTCTGCTTATGCTGTCACCCTCTCTTCTCCGTTGGAGTCCTCCAATCACAATCTCATATCTGTATCTTGTTCTATTGCTCCAGTCTCTCCTCAGGATACCCATAAGTGTAGGTGCCTCTGGCATTTTGTCTCGGCTAGTTGGGGGGACCTAAGGAGGTATTTTGTTGATTTTCCTTGGAATGACCACTGCTTCCTTGTCAGAGACCTGTGTCTGTGTGCTGATTGCATAACAGAGGTGATAGTGTCTGGTATGGAGGCGTACGTTCCTCACTGTTTTTCTTGACCTAAACCTTCCAAACCTTGGTTTAACACAGCTTGTTCTTGTGCAATACATGATAGAGAGGTGGCCCACAAAAATTACTCGAGCCTTCCATCACCAAAATTTTGTGTGCTTTATATTTCTGCTAAAAACCATGCCAAGTGTATTCTCTGACTAGCCAAAAACTTCTTCATTGATAGAAAGTGTCAGTCTTTCAAGATCTAACTCCCCTCGTGACTTCTCGCATCTAGTCAAAGATATCTCTAATAACTTTTCTTCTTTTTTACCTCCTTTATTTCAGCCAGATGGCACTACTATCACATCCATCTCTAAAGCTGAACTCTTCACCTTTGTTAAAAGCACTACTGTAGGCCTTGTTCCTTCCTCTCTTCCACCCTCTGACTACTTCATGCCTTCACTGGCATAACCCTCAGAAGGCTTATGGACCTTATACGAGTCCCTCCTATTGTTCTCTGAAACTGCACCCCTGTGCTTGCTCTTGTTTAGTCAAACTCTTTCAACTCTGTCTGTCAACATCTACCTTCCTTCTTGTTGGAAGTTTGCCTACATTCCTAAAAAGTTCCTAAAAAGGGTGACCATTCTAATCCCTCAAACTACCGTCCTATTGCTTTAATTTCCTGCCTATCTAAAGTTTTTGAATCTATCCTCAACAGGAAGATTCTTAAACATTTATCACTTCACAACCTTCTATCTGATCACCAGTATGGGTTCTGTCAAGGCTGCTATACTGGTGATACTTTGGCTTTCCTTACTGAGTCTTGGTCATCCTCTTTTAGAGATTTTGGTGAAACTTTTGTTGTTGCCTTGGACATATCGAAAGCTTTTGATAGAGTCTGGCACAAAGCTTTGATTTCCAGACTACCCTCCTATGGCTTCTATTCTTCTCTCTGTAACTTCATCTCAAGTTTCCTTTCTGACCATTCTATTGCTGCTGTGGTAGATGGTCACTGTTCTTCTAAATCTATTAATAATGGTGTTCCTCATGGTTCTGTCCTGTCACCCACTCTCTTCCTATTATTCATCTATAATCTTCTAAACCAAACTTCTTGTCCTATCCACTCCTAAGCTGATGATACCACCCTGCACTTTTCCATGTCTCTAGACATCCAACCCTTCAGTTCACACAGGGAAGCCACAGAGCGCCTGACTTCTAATATCTCCAAAATTTCTGATTGGGGCAGAACAAACTTGGTATTGTTCAGTACCTCAAAAACTTAATTCCTCCATCTATCAACTTAACACAACCTTCCAGACAACTATCCCCTCTTCTTCAGTGACACTCAACTGTCCCTCTCTTCTACACTGAACATCCTGTCTTTTAGTTACAATCTAAACTGAAAACTTCACATCTCATCTCTAGCTAAAACAGCTATGAAGTTAGGTGTTCTGAGACATCACTAGTTTTCTCACTCTTCCAGCTGCTAACTCTGTACTGGGGCCTTATCCATCCATGTATGGAGTATGCTTCACATGACTAGGGTGGTTCCACTCATACTGCTCTTCTAGACAGGGTGGAATCAAAAGCTTTTCATCTCATCAACTCCTCTCCTCTAACTGACTGTCTTCAGCCTCTTTTCTCATTGCCACAGTGTTACATCTCTAGCTGTCTTCTACCACTATTTTCATGCTAACTGCTTTTCTGATCTTGCCAACTGCATGCCTTCCCCTCCTCCCACGGCCTCACTGCACAAAACTTTCTTCTTTCTCTCTCTCCTATTCTGTCCATCTCTCTAATGCAGGAGTTAACCAGTATTCTCAATCATTCATCACTTTCTTTGGTAAAATCTGGAACTCCCTGCCTGCTTCTGTATTTCCACCTTCCTGTGACTTGAATTCCTTCAAGAGGGAGGTTTTAACATGCTTGTGCTTCAATTTTTTTACTACTACTTCGGACCTTGTTCAGGGATTGGCATCTCAGTTTGTTTGTTTTTGTTTTTTTGGCATCTCAGTTTTTTTTTTTTTTTTTTTTTTTATCATTATTTTTTTTCCTTGGTGTCCCTCCTACATAAAAAAAAAAAAAGCCCTCCTTGTATTTCTTTTTTTCCCTCTTTCCAGGAGAGTCTGGCTCTCTGTGAGGACCATAGCCATCCACCCACCAGCAGTGGTGTTACAGTCATCCAGCCCTCATCTGCTGGTGTTGCTGGGGCCTCTGGATTCATTGTTGCTGTGGGTGCATTATGTGAAGTTTTAGCAGTGGGCATTAGTTTCTGAACTCATGCATCTTACAGATGACATCACCCATTGGTGAATAACTGTTGCCACTCATTCATGTTAACATGTATTCAGTTTTGTTCTCCTGTACATACCTATGAACATTGTATGTACATTTAGCATATGAGCCATACTTTTCAGTGGTCTGTATTACAGTTGATTAATATGGTAATTAAATGCCTTATTTGTGCAGTACATTATTAGTGGACAATTTGTTTAACCCTCATTTGTATGCTGTTACTTCAGCTGCCCAGCAAAACTGCAGCAGAAGGCTACTTTGGCTTATTTTTTGAGGAATACATCTCTCAGGTATTTAAAATACTGATTCCAAAAGTGTGTCTTGACACCACCTTGGGTATAGTGGAAAGGTCCAAGGAGCAAATGAGGAAAAAGGACACAGCAGGATAGCAAGACATGTAACTTGACACACCGTCAATCATCACCGTCTGCTATGTGTAGTGCTACTTCATTTCAAATACTAAAAGATGAAGCAAAACCTGCCATTTAGTGCTGCTAATTAACAGCTTCTATAAATATTTCCTGTGTTTTTATGTATTGGAGGAAGAGACACTGAATAGTGGGTAAAATAGTAATTCAGTCTTTGAAACGTGTGAAATGTGGCAAACATGATCCCGTAGGAGTGCCTCAATGTAATTCAGTCTTTGAGACGTGTGAAATGTGGCAAACATGATCCCGTAGGAGTGCCTCAATGTAATTCAGTCTTTGAGACGTGTGAAATGTGGCAAACATGATCCCGTAGGAGTGCCTCAATGTAATTCAGTCTTTGAGACGTGTGAAATGTGGCAAACATGATCCCGTAGCAGTGCCTCAATGTAAACACAGTTTTCAAGTGGTTTGGTGGCAAGGCTGGCTCTCTCAACAATCCCCAAGGCCATCACTGCTGCACACCTGTATGTTTCTAGCAGAAGGATATCTAAGTGTTATGGTCACCTTCATTTCAGAGGTAAGTGGGTTGCTCCTTTCTGTGTCACTCTACAAGGCTTCTCTTACTAGATCGGTGACAGAGAGAATACCTGCATGATCTACACGGTATCTTTTGATGAGTTCTGTGTCATAAATTCATACAATATATCCTATCTGGGTAAATAATTCCTAAGCTGGGGTGGTTGTGGGTGGCCATCTTGGTAGCAGGAGCATCTGTCATAAGCTGCTAAGACAGGGTGGACTCAGTCTTACCATCCCATGTGGATTTAAGACAAGAATGCTCCATTCTGTCCTAGCTATGACATATTTCATAACTAAGACTTGCTAGGACTGCTTCATAACTCCTAGAATAGAATACAAGAAGAGGTGTAAGGCAAGGACTGTACACATGACTTTTTTTTTTAAGGCTCACTGGCCAAGGGAAACAAGAGGAAAAAAGATCCCACTGAGGGGTCAGTCCTGAAAGAGATGTCAAGAGAATCATTGAAATTTGAAGGATAGGTGTCTTAAAACCTCCTGCTTGAAAGAGTTGAAGTCACAGAAAGGAGGAAATACAGAAGCAAGCAGGAAGTTCTAGAGTTTACCAGAAAAGCGAATGAATGATTGAGAATACTGGTTAACTCTTGCATTAGAGAGATGGACAGAATAGGGATGAAAGAAAGAAGAAAGTCTTGTGCTGCAAGGTTGCAGGAGGAGGGGCAAGAGGAGGGGAGGCATGCAGTTCGCAAGATTAGAAGAGCAGTTAGCATGAAAACAACAGTAAAAGATAGCAAGAGATGCAACATTGTGATGATGAAAAAGAGGCTGAAGACAGTCAGTAAGAGAAAAATTGATAACACAAAAAACTTTTGATTCCACCCTGTCTAAAATAGTGGTATGAGTGGAACCCCCCCCCCAGTAATGTGAAGCATACTACATACATAGACGGATAAAGGCCCAGTACAGAGTTAGCAGCTGGGGGGGTGAGAAAAACTGGCAGAGATGTCTCAGAATGGCTAGATTCATAGAAGCTGTCCTAGCTAGAGATGAGATGTGAAGTTTCCAGTTTAGATTATAAGTAAAGGACAGACCGAGGATGTTCAGTGTAGAAGGGGGGGACAGTTGAGTGTCACTGAAGAAGAGGAGATAGTTGTCTGGAAGGCTGTGTTGAGTTGACAGTTGGAGGAATTAAGTTTCTGAGGCACTGAACAATACCAAGTTTGCTCTGCCCCAATCAGAAAAATTTTTGAAAAATCAGAAGTCAGATAGTCTCTAGCTTCCCAGTGTGAAGTGTTTACTTCCTGAAGGGTTGGATGTCTATGAAAAGATGTCCAAAAGTGCAGGGTGGTATCATCAGCTTAGGAGTGGAGAGGACAAGAAGTTTGATTTAGATCATTGATGGATAATAGGAAAAGAGTGGGTGACAGGACAGAACCCTGAGGAACACCTCTGTTAATAGATTTAGAACAACAGTGACCCTCTACCACAGGAGCAATAGAACAGTCAGAAAAGAAACTTGGGATGAAGTTACAGAGGATAGAAGCTGTAGGAAGGTAGTTTGGAAATCAAAGCTTTGTGCCAGACTTGATCAAAAGCTTTTGATATGTCTAAGGCAACAGCAAAAGTTTCACCAAAATTCTTTAAAGAGTATGACCAAGATTCAGTAAGGAAAGGGAGAAGATCACCAGCAGAGCAGCCTTGATGGAACCCATACTGGTGATCAGATAGAAGGTTGTGAAGTGATAGATGTTTAAGAATCTTCCTGTTGAGGATAGATTAAAAAACTTTAGATAGGCAGGAAATTAGAGCAATAGAATGGTAGTTTGCAGGATTAGAATGGTCACTCTTTTTAGGGAACAGGCTGAATGTAGGTAAACTTCCAGCAAGAAGAAAAGGTAGATGTTGACAGACAGAGCTGAAAGACTTTGACTAGGCAAGGTGCAAACATGGAGGTACAGTTTTGAAGAACAAAAGTAAGGACCCCATCAGGTCCATAAGCCTACCGAGGGTTTAGGCCAGTGAGGGCATGGAAAATATCACTGCGAAGGATTTTAATAAGTAGCATGAAGTAATCAGAAGGTTGAAGAGAGGGAGGAACAAGGCCTGAATCATCCAAGGTAGAGTTTTTAGCAAAGATTTGAGCAAATGGTCAGCTTTAGAAATAGATGAGATGGCAGTGATGCCATCAGGTTGAAATGAAGGAGGGAAAGATGAAGAAACAAAGTTATTAGAGAAGTTTTTTGGCTAGATGCAAGAAGTCATGAAGGGAGTTAGATCTTTAAAGATTTTTATTTTTGAAGAACAGAGTTGGTATGGTTCAGGGCAGAAATATAAAGTGCATGAGATTCTGGTGATGGAAGGCTCAAGTACCTTTTGTGAGCCACCTCTCTATCATGTATAGCACAAGAACAAGCTGTGTTAAACCAAGGTTTGGAAGGTTTAGGTCAAGAAAAAGAGTGAGGAATGTTCGCCTCCATGCCAGACACTATCACCTCTGTTATGTGCTCAGCACACAGGGATGGTAATAGCTCCTCAGCTCCCTCTGATTAGCAGAGGCAAAATGCCAGAGCCACTTTCACTTAGGGGGATCCTGAGGAGGGAGTGGAGTGACAGGACAAGATACAGATATGAGATTGTGATCAGAGGAGCCCAATGGAGAAAATAAGGTGACAGCATAAGGATTAGAGGTCAAGAATGTTGGGCGTATCTCCAAGATGGTCAGGAATACAAGTAGGGTGTTGCACCGACTGCTCTTGGTCATGGAGGATATCAAAGTTAATTAAAGGCCAGTTTGCCAGGATGGTCAGTGAAAGGAGAGGAAAGCCAAAGCTGGTGGTGAACACTGAAGACTCCGAGAATGCAGGTCTCTGCAAAAGGGAAGAGAGTCAGAAAGTGCTCTACTTTGGAAGTTAACCAACCAACAACACAATGGGACAAAACTCCAGCCTCAGCAGCATCTTGCACCACCACAACACAACACTCACTGAGAATCACTTATTACTTGTATGAGGCAAGTGTGGACACAACAACAGCAACTTGTGTAAGCAAGCTTGACAAGAACACCATAGTGCACCTCCCTGCATGAAGATGAGGGGTGTATGCACGGCTGGAAGACTCAACCTTCATCACCCAGTAGCTGTGAAGCACCAACAGCCTGATGCAGAACTCAGGACACCACTTCACACACTCAGCCACAGATCAAAGCAATAAGCCAACTGTGGCTCTGTATTCTCAAACACTTTGGTGTTGTATCTTAATAACACTTAAATGGATGAAGTAGAAGTTATTGGATTTTCATGATTCTAATGATACTTTAAAAAACGATTTTCCACTAGTAAGAAAAATATCCAGGGGGAACCTGACTAATCATTTCTGTAAACCTTGGAGATTGTTGCAGTGAAAGCCCACAGTGTTTAAGAGTAGTGTTACCAAGCAGGGAAGCCTCAAGTCCAAGCAACAATCAGGTCCTGAAGAATACAGCTTCAGTGTTGTGGTCAGCAGTGGCAGAGGAGTGAGGGTGGAGAGGGGAGGCTTCTACCACTACTGGAAGTGTCAAAGAGCTGTCTTGCTGGCATCCTGAACCATCTTCTCCAGCTCTAGGTCAGCTATCAGCTGCTCCAGAGGCTCCACTCCTGCTGTAGGAGGGAAGCAATAATGTAGGTTACCTGGCAGGGGACTATCATGTGACACTGCTTCACTAAGTCTGTAATAACAGTTTTGCCAGCTGAGGAAACAAGAACATGGTAACACGGCCACTGACTGACGCTGTCACTGGTCTGTGCATTGCCTGTCTTGTTTTGAAAAGTGTGGCTAAACTTACATATTTCTACTGAAGCCCTTACTTGACTATAATGTTTCTGAATATACAGCTTACAATAATCATGTATTCTACATTATCTAATAGTTTTTGGTAGAAATAAAGCAACTTTTGCTGGGGATTCTAACCTGAACAGCATTGAATGCTTAAATCTAATGTACCTCCTGCCAAGTCAATGGAGTGTAAAATATGTATTTTAATCCTTTTTTTGCATATGGTGGTGGGAGAGCTCCACTGCTCCTGTGGGGGAATGCATGCCATCACACTGCAGCAGCATTTCAGCCAGCCTGTCCTGGCCACACAATGACTACACAGGTCAGTAAACAGGCCAGACAGTGGTGGCTTCAATAAGTGTTTGGGAATAATACAGTTATCATTTTGTCAAGTTTTAACCTTGCCACAGTCAGTGTGCTTGGGTGGTGCAGAGCAACAGTTTCTTAGTGGCTGCAGCATAAGTGACACGTTCCATAGCGATATTGTATGGGAGTGTCATATTGCACATTTAGTAAACATAGGAGATAAGCTGTAATCACCAAGTGTTTCCACATCCCTGCCACTACTTAGTGAACTACCCACAGCAAACCCATGACCACAGAGAGAGGGGTGACACAGTAGCAGCACTGAGTGGTGACAAGACCCATACTTGCCAGTCTGATATCACACACTGTGCCAAGGGCAGTACATAACAGGCTGAGTGACACACTACGTGGCACTGCCTGTACTGCCAGGTGACAGCTGGTCTGGGTGACGGTGCAACACAGGGACCAGCGCCAGTCCACTTCCCACTGCATTATGAGTATTATTGTTATTTTTCATGTTTTAGAATTCATATATGATCTTTATGCAAATGGAGAGAAGAAGAGAGAAAAAACTACTTAACACAGGCAAAAATCACAAGGGTAGGAGTTGCAATCAAAACAATACAGGAATACAAATGGCAAGTGCCAAAATAATGTTTGGTGCTTCATGACAGAATTGTAAAAGTTTGCTCAGTGGCAGCCTGGTGACTGTTGAGAGCAGTGTCATGCATCCAGCAACTCAAAGTTGAGGCCATCCACCAGAACCACTGACCAACACTCATCTCTCAATTAAAGATAAAGCATTTTGAAAAGCATCATCTCATTTCTTTCCAATAATTTAAACAGATGTGCACTGGTATGGATTACATTATCTTTGCAATGGATGGCAGAAAAGAATTAACTGAAGGGCACACTGGAGTACTGTGACTTTACACAAGACAGACTGCAGTGGAGGGAACAGCAAGGATTACAGGTGTTAGGAGATGTGTGCAGAAGTGGCTGACAAAGTGTTGGGAAGGGGACACTAACACAAGAAGAGGCCAGAGTGAGGGCACAAGGCATCAGGATGCATACTAAATGTTATGAAACATTGAGAGGATGCCCATCCTCAAATAACAGCAGGAGGACTGTGAGAACAAAACACCCACACACACGTGTCTACCAGAGTGGCCCACCGCTGCCTACACAACATCCCTCCCTCACTTTCACAGATGTTATTCTCCCAAAAAAATCCCTCACTACCTGTACACATCAAAAGCTTTGGTACACCTGCCAGGAAATAACTACAATGGGTATGACAAGCTGGCAACAAGTGTCTTGGACCACTGTGTCTGTGTCCTGTAGTCATGGCAAACATGTGTGCCATGGACAAGGAATGATTCCTTTAGTTAATTATGGTGTAGGAAATTCAGTGTTTTCAACTAGAAATTAAAAAAAAAAATCAAAACAATCATTTAGAGTTTTTGCATGACTTGTTCCTTGGGCCATTTGAAATGTGCATTGTCACACACACCAAAAAATGACAACTGCCTGCTGGACTCATAAGAGCACTGGCTACCCCATTCCCCTGATCTTTAACCGATCACTGAGAGGCACAGGCAGAGGAGGGCAGCCTGGACACCACAAAACTGCAGACAGGTATCAGGGAGGAATGAAATAATTCAAAGCCACAGACACTCATGGAACTTGCTGATCTGTCTCCTTCATGTCTTGGGAAAGGTGTAAGAAGGAAGAAGCCAGTCCATTCCTAGTTTCTCTATAAGTAATATAATGGTTTTGTTCTCTTCATCTGAATTGTTTTCATTCACCTGTGGTCTTGCAGTTAACAATATCTTGCAATTACTGTCCACCAATCAGGGAGTGAGAGCATCAGTCACCACTAGTGTTACCATGCTTGTGGCTATCATGCTGTGAATTTGAAGCATGCATGAACATACAGTAAGAAGAGAAGACCAGGACCTGATTGAAAGAGCTTGAAAAAAGACAGTCAAGGGAAGAAGATGGAGGGAAAGACAGTGAAATGGAGGTATGGAAACGTGGCAGAGCTACAAAGGATGGGAGGCACTGAGGAAGATGCAAGGGACAGAAACTTGTACATGGTGCCAACCCCTAACTGTAAGGAAATGGCCAAAAAAGAAGGTCTTGCAGCTGACAATATTTTGTACATACTGTAGACCAACCAGTGTGTGAGAGCATCTATCAATTTCTTAATACTATTTGTGAATTTGAACCACACATGAACATACAGTATATCCCACCTGTACATGCATCCCAATATCCATCCATCCATCCACACTGTACAGGCTGTCCCATACACTAACCTTGCTTGATGGAGGGGTGGTCGCACTCCTCCTCAGAAAACTCCAGTGTATGGTGTCGCCTGGCTGCTCTCTCCATATTCAGCACTGGGGAAGGCATCACACGGCTCACTACAAACACCTCGCCTTCACACCAGCATCAGTAGGGCACATCACATAATTTCTGCTAAGCTTAATTAATTCGGTGATGTTTCATGTAGAGATTGGAAAGAATTCAAAGAACAGCCACTAAGATAGTGCCAGAACTGGATGACTTGACACATGATGATAAAGATGAAAAGAAACTTGGACAGAAGAGAGCTTCCTAAATAACACACATCTTTCCACAAAGGAGTAGAGACATATGGAATGGAGAAATGTGTGAAAACCCCTGCAGCTTTAGGGTTAGTCAACCAACCTGAGGAACCAGACAGAAATGCCCTTTTGTTATGGACAAGAGATGAACCTCAATATTAGAGAGAGAGAGAGAGAGAGAGAGAGAGAGAATGTCCAAATAATGCAAACATATCTTTCCATGTAAATATATAAAGATATAGAATGGATTACAGGAGGAAGCAGTGAAAGGCAAAAGTGTACATCAATGAATAAAAAGGCTGGAAAGATACAAACACAGAAGCAGATTACAAACTTAGTGGCCATGGAACTTTTACTAATGAACAATTTGGCGAGTCTGTCTGTCAGTGACCTCACTATCACTAACTCATACACCTGTTGCTGTCAGTGGAGGACAGTGGAGGGGTGGGGGAAGGTACTGCTTCTTCACAGGGTGAGCATAGCTATAATCCGGGTCGCCGTGGGAGGGACGGTGACCCTGCCTGGCCTGCAGTTCCTGTCCCCGTGACCTGCAGTGGGATGACGCACTTCTGGCCTCGTCCAAACTTTCCTCGTGACTAGTAGTTGACTCTGTAATGGAGTGACTGCCACCCACCATGTCAGCCACAGTTTGGTAGTCCCCGTCTGGTGGGCAGGGTGGTGGTTAGTCAGCTTGGGGTGCAAACATATGGGTAAATAAGGGAACATATGTATGGATGGATGGATTTCTTTTAACCCTTTCACTGTGATAACCTTACCTAACCTAACCTATAAATGAATAATGCTAATTCATATAGTTTATCTTTGTTTATTAACCCCAACCTTAAATGTAAAAGCTGAAACAACAAAAATGCAGAAAAAAAGGAAACAAATTTCCTTAATATTTATGTAAGCACAGCGACGGGTCGTGCCGAGGTGAAAAGATCACGTAAATTCAATGAACCCTTTTCCTGCTGTCTGTCAAATCTTTCCTCAGTCACTCAGCACTCTGGCATGTCTGTTGCTGATCTACCCCAAACACTACACTACACCACCAAAAATTGCAAAATCTATTCTTTTTCATGCTCTTCTTTTTTGCACATGCTTATAAAGATTTCATACATACTTCTTAATGCTGCAAATTGTTGCTTAATGCAGTGAAAGGGCTTAATTTATTATATTTTAAGTCACATTAAACTAATTAATGTAAAACAACTTATGCAAACCAAGAGCCACCAGTGCCAATGCCAGTTTATTGGTCCTGATGACTAACCTTGTCTTTTTCTTCCATCATTACTCATTAAGACTTTATTCCCTTATAAGAACATAAGAGCACAAAAACAACAAAAGCTGCAAGAAGCCATCAGCCCTACATAGGGCAGTCAGTCCCTGAACATGCCTACCTATTTTGATCAATCACCCTGGTTCATAAATATGTGTAATCTTTTGAAACTCACTATTTACTTGGCATTAACAACCTCATTATCATTCAATTACCACTCAATTTGAAAACAATCTTAATCCTCACGGTTTTTAAATCTAGCCATATTCCTGCTGCTTTGTCTCTCCTGTCCATCCATATACATGCCAGCCTAACACCTGCCTCAAACAATGGTACACTCAGACCAGGCTAAGAAGTGAACTGTCTCTTCCCCTTGTACTTTTCTCAATCTCCAAGTGTTAACTCCACACTAACTGGCACAAAACAGTAAGTGCTTTAGTCTATCTACTTTTCAATCTTAGGCACCTAATATAACAGTGTTTTATCTCCTTAGTTTAGGAGGAGTTCACAAGTGCACTATTGGTTTTGTAAGCTTGTCAGGAGCAAGTATTTTCACTTTATTTTCCAAGTATATGACCTGATGTGCTATGCCTAAGTTCCTGGGGTGTAGCAGAGTGGTCTACGAGATGACTGCTAACCACCAGGAGGTGACAGAACTAAGAGTATGAATGATGCGTGTATGAGAGTATAGTCCTTTGCCTGGGCCACCCTATGAGGGATTGCTTGTCTGGTATATAGAGGGAGACAGGTACATTTTGCAGGTCTCCATTTGTGTTGGAGATAATCCCTGCACTGTTCTGAAATATTTGAGCTTCCCCTGACCATGACTGACCTGGCTTGAAGAGGGTAGGGACTATCAGGGCTCGGTTGTTGCCCAGGGTAGCACAGAAAGACACCAGGTCAGGCTCAGCAGGTGTGTCAGATTCAGTGGTGACCTCACTACTTGTCACCACACCTGCAGGGAGAAAGGAGCAGATGTGTGGTGGTGATGGCTGTCTGTCCTCTATATAGTGAAAAGTGGCACAGTAAAAAAAGATGGGTTGCAATTTATGAACGAGTGAATTGACTAATTGCTTTCAAGGCACCACAGCAAGGGTCATACGTCATCAAACATTATATAAAATATTAAGAAAATATTTGAAGATAATTGTTGAATGTTCAGAAATATTTATACATCAAAACTTCTGCACTGCAATGAACTGTAATCTGTAATTTTTTTCCTTTTCAATGCATTTCTCAAGATTCATGATTTTCCTTTTTTATAATTCTTAGGTGTAAATTTTGCAGTCATAAATCACAAGAAATCACAGGAAATGACAAATAATTTTACATTATCTCTCTCTCTCTCTCTCTCTCTCTCTCTCTCTCTCTCTCTCTCTCTCTCTCTCTTACTGTTCCCTAAGGGGTCCTCCTCCCACATTCCCAGCATCACCTTTAGTCAATGAATAAACATGAGTGCACTTTTGCTTAACACTCCATCACAGCACTCCATTACCATGCCATCACTCCCTGCCACAGCATCACCCCTCCCCCCCCACCCTGGCAACACCACCCAGCCACACCACCTACCACCTCAACACTATTTTGCACCAGCCACATCTTAGCTAATCTCTTACATCACCTATAAGCCTTAAGCCTCCACACTCGTCACACCACCACTCTCAGCTGCACCTCCCAGCCACACCACCTACTACATTTGTTCCTGCGGCTAGACTTGGGTGTCGTTGGCCCTCCGTTGGTGTGGCTGTGAGTATGGTAGGCGCACACTGACAGATGAGCCGCTTGCCTCCTTGCTGGCTGCACCTGAGGATAGTACAGGTGTGGTAAGGCTTTGACTTAGACCAGGTGTGTTAATTAGGTACCCTCTATTGCAGTGGTTTCCAACCTTTTTGAATTCTCGCCCCCCCTTCGTTAAATGACAAGTTCCCTGCGCCCCCTCCACTCTGGTTTAAATACTGCTATTTACTGTCATAGTCGGCACAAATCAGCGATAAAAAAAAATTATACAATACATAATTATGTATGACTGAATGTATAGGCTTACCTTTACTAGTGTGATGGTTGCGCTTGCTTCTCTGAGCAGAGTTTCTCAAATCTCGGAGAATGTGATGAAACTGAGACCCATAATTCCTTTTCTATTACTGAGCGAGAACGGTATTTTGTTTTGAGGACAGCAACTGAACTAAATCCTGATTCACACAAGTATGATGTCACAAAACGTAATAAAATGCCAATGGCCTTAGTTGACAAGGAAGGGTACCAAAATTTTTCCAAAGGTCCTGCATCAAACACAAGTTTCAGCGAACCGTCACATGACAAATCAATAAGTTGCTCCTGGTCAGCTGTAGACAGTGTGCTTGTAGAGTTATCACCAAATGGGTTTCTTATCCATTCGTAATCACTTGTGTCTACATCTTTAAAGTAAAATGAGCACTTCCCCAGGAGAGTGCTCAGCAAACAATTCATTTCCACCTAGTACGCTAGTATGTTTGAGAAACTCTTGCAAGTTTGGTAACATGTCAAAACTGTTATTTTCTACATTCCTTTTCCATAACTCAATTTTCTTCATAAATGCACGTATTTTGTCACTCTGTGCGAAAATATTCATGTGGAGCCCCTGCATAGACTGATTCAGTTGGTTAAGTTTCTCAAAGATATCAACCATGTAAGCAAGTTTTTTAATGAAATAATCATCTGTGAAAAAGTCTCCATTTTTGTTTTTATTTTCACAAATGAATGTAGCAATTTCATTTCTAAGTTCATACACTCTATGGAGTACTTTTCCACGGGATAGCCAGCGTGATTCACAGTAATACAGTAGAGCAGTGTGTTCAGCACCAAAATCTTTACATAACTGTGCAGTCTTCCTTTCAATGGACTGTTCTTTATGTAATTTACAACCCTGACAACATCTTTGAGCAAATTACCTAACTCTTCATTCATACTGCCTGATGCAAGTGCCTGTCTATGAAGCATGCAGTGCGTCCATGAAGTGTGTGGAGCCTTTTCCCTCACCAAAGCTTGCAGTCCAGCATGTCGTCCTGCCATTGACTGGGCTCCATCAGTGCACAGTCCAACACAATTTTCCCAGCTTATTCCATGTTCATTGAAAAAATTGTCAATCATGTTGAACACTTTTACAGCTGTGGCTCTACCAACAATAGGTTTACAAAACAACAGATCTTCCTTAATTTCATTGGCAGATATATAGCACACATAAGTTATTAAATGAGCATCTTTCACTACATCAGTAGCCTCATCTATTTGCAACCCAAAATGCGAATATTTAAGTACATCTGTCAACTGATCACATAAATCATCACTAATGTCTGAAATTCTTCTGCCAACTGTATTATCTGCAAGAGGAATGCTGCGTAACTTGTTGGCACTTTGTTCATCGAGCATTATTTCCACCATGTCAATAGCAGCGGGTAATACCCAGGTTTCTGCTATGTTGTGAGCTTTTTTGCATCTTGCAATTATGTAGGAAACTTTATAAGAAGCAAGCAAAGCACTTGCAGCTGTGGTAGATGTCTTCATGAAAGCCCGCCTCTGTTTATTAAATTCATCAAGTCTCCTTTTAAAAAATTCCAGAGATTTGCCAACATGTTCAGGATGCTGTGTTTCAAGGTGGCGCTTCAATTTGCTTGGTTTCATGCTGTCCATGGCCAAAATATTTAAACACAACACACATTGAGGTCTCTCCGTTCCACTAACAACCGTAGATGTAAATCCAAGCGAGATAGCTGTTGTCATACTTTCTGGTTTTCGTATGCTTGCTACTTTCATCACATTTATTGGAGTGAGGTTCACTTTCAGTTGCTTTCCTTTTGCCTTTAATCAAATACTTTTCCATATTTCAAAATTTTAGTGAAATAAACAAATGCACACGCTCAAAACTATTCCTTAGCTTTGTAATTTTGCAATTAACAGTTATATTTATGAGGCACTTGTTACGTCCAGAACGGTCACAGAGCTACCGTCTTACCACCGCACCCTCATACTACTGTGGCGGTGTGGCCACACAGCCAACTCCCAAAGCTGGAGTACTGACGTGTCCGAGACGTGAACCGAATGGGAACCATACAAACGATGCGTTGTTTCTGGTAATCATTACAATATTTATATTTACAGCACGTTTCTCTCTCTATCTTTTATAGTTGTTTAATTCCTTAGTTACTTAGTAGCATTTGAAATAAATTATAATTGTATTTAGACAATAACATTTCATAATTCATATCTGAAATGTTTTCTCAATACTTAACCAATTATGTATTCCATCAAAATCAATAATGTTGATATATAATCATCTACTAAGTAATTTTTCCACTTTATGAAGTGCTTACGCACCCCCTGGCAGCCCTTCGTGCCCCCTTAGGGGGGTGCGCCCCACAGGTTGGAAACCACTACTCTATTGGATCAGGTGTGTTAATTAGGTACCCTCTATTGGACCTGGTGTGTCAATTAGGTACCCTCTATTGGACCCAGTGTGTTAATTAGGTACCCTCTATTGGACCCAGTGTGTTAATTAGGTACCCTCTATTGGACCCAGTGTGTTAATTAGGTACCCTCTATTGGACCCAGTGTGTTAATTAGGTACCCTCTATTGGACCCAGTGTGTTAATTAGGTACCCTCTATTGGACCCAGTGTGTTAATTAGGTACCCTCTATTGGACCCAGTGTGTTAATTAGGTACCCTCTATTGGACCCGGTGTGTTAATTAGGTATCCTTTATTTAATTAGGTATCTTGTACTGATAGTGTTGTTGTTTAGTTTGGGCTGAAGGTAGATATGCACTACAGTGTCACTTATATTTATTATGTATTATGTATTGTTTATGTATTGTCTTTTCTTTCTCACCTTTCTCACCAGACGCAAGGTAGGCAATGCCTGTCAGTGTCCGGCCTCTACGAATCTTCTCCAAAGGTCTCTATCCATGAAATCCTCATCTCTGGTTATTTCTTGTAGATTTCTTCCTCTTTGTTCATTAGCTTCTTCAACTCCCTGCATCCATCGCTTCCTGGGTCGTCCCACCGGCCTCCTGCCTAGAGGAACCCATTCCAGAAACTTCCTTGCGTATCTTGTATCTTCCATTCTTTGGACATGTCCATACCATCTCAATTTGTTCTTTTCAATTATCTTCAGTACAGATGTTATCCCTAATCTCTCTCTGGTTTCTTCATTTCTAATTCTATCAAGTCTGGTCACACCTCGGATCATTCTCAGAACTCTCATTTCTGCTGCTTGTATTTGTGAAGATGTTCTTGTTGTCAGTGTCCAAGTTTCTGACCCATATAGAAGTACTGGTCTTAGTGTTGTTGTAAATATTATGGTTTTAGCTTTTGTTGGAATATTCTTATCTTTAAGTATGGGATACAATGCACTGACATTTGCATTGTACTTCTGTATTCTATTTAAAATTTCTATATTCTGTCTGTTTTCCTCGTCGAAAAGTACTCCCAGACAACAAAATTTGTCGGTCTGCTTCAGTTTAACATTTTCTATGTAAATATTACATTCCTCCTTTATTCTGCCAACTTTCATTATTTCTGTTTTTTGTTTGTTCATTCTCATTCCTTCCCTATTTAAGACATCATTCCATCTTGTCATGGCCTCTTGAAGATCTTGTTGGCTTCCTGTCACGACAGCGACATCGTCTGCATAGGCCAGCGTGATCTCTTTATCCTCCCTTACACACACTTCCTTCAGGCATCTGTCCATGTATATAATGAATAGCAAAGGATAGAGCACTCCCCCTTGTCTCACTCCTGTCTTAATGCTAAACCATTCACTCTCCAGCTCTCTGTTCTTGACTCTGCTCTCCGTGTTCTTATATATACTCTTAATTACTCGTATCAGTTTAGAGTTTATGCCGTAGTCTTGATGTTGTAAGACTCTCCACAAGCAATCTCTTCTAATTCTATCAAAGGCTTTTTCCAGATCTATAAAAGCCACATATTTATCAATGCTCCACTCCCAACTCTTCTCCATTATCATCTTTAATTAAAGTGAACACTAGATCTGTCGTGCTCCTATTGGGCCTGAAACCATACTGCCATATTCCTAGTTTCTCCTCGACACAGGTTCTTAATCTTTTCTCAACTATTCTTTCATACAATTTTCCAACATGAGATAACAGGGATATACCTCTATAATTTGCACAATCTGTTTTACTGCCTTTCTTATATATTGGACATACTATTGCTTTGTGCCAGTCATGGGGCACTTTCTCCTCTTTCCACGCATTACTGAAAATGTACCTCATCCACTCTACACATTCTTCCCCAGCAGCTTTAAATAGCTCTATAGGGAGCTCGTCGTCCCCTGGGGCTTTGCCGCTTCTCATCTTTAGTGCCTCCTTCACTTCCTCTGTACTGATCTCATTTGGGTTCTCTCCTTGTTCTTCCTGTATATCTAGATTCCGCTCTTCATCCACTTCCACATCCTCCACATTTAGAAGTTCTTGGAAGTATTCTCTCCATCTTTCTTCAATCTCCTGTGGTTTTGTTAGTAGTTCTCCTGTTTTGTTCATTATTGCATATGTTGATTCGTTATTTCCTTTCCTATAGTTCTTAGCCATGCTATACAATAATTTTCTTGTTCCTTCTTTCGTCTCTCTCTAGATCTTGACCAATCTTGATCCACATGTCCTCCTTGGCTGCTCTTTTGGTTGCTTCTGCACTGTTTCGTTTATCTACGTAATCTTCTCTATCTTCAATGTTTCTTGTTTTCATCCATTTTCTGAAAGATCTTGTTTTTTCTTTGACTGCTTCCTTAACATCATAAGTCCACCATGCAGTACTTTTCTTTTTGGTTCCATATTTGATTTTAATACCAACTGTCTCCTCAGCTGCCCCATACACAATGTTCTTGAATTTATTCCATTGTTCTTCTATGTTCATTACTTCCAATTCCAGTTCGGTTGGTTTTCGTAATGTTACCAGTTGCCGCAGTGCTTGCTTCTTCTCTTCGTCCTTGAGGTTTTCCAGTTTGAATCTCTTTTGCTTTTTCTTGACTTTTTCCTTTGGTTTTACAATTTTTAATTTAGCCACCACCAACCTGTGGTCAGAGTCTAAGGACACAGATGGTATGGTCCTAACATCTTTAAATATGTTTTTCTTGTTGGTGAGAAACAGGTCAATCATTGACCTCTCAGTATATCCTTGTTGTGCTGCATTCCACTGATACCATGTCCATTTATGGCTCTCCTGATGTTTATAATAAGTATTCATAATGGACATGTTATTCATCACACAATAATCTATTATTCTTTCTCCCTCCTGGTTCCTTTCGCCAATGCTAAACTCTCCGATGACGTGCTCTACTCCATCTCTATTCTGTCCGACATGTCCATTCATGTCTCCCATGACAATGACATTCTCGTGATGTCTTATTGTTTCTGTCATTTCCTGTAGATTAAGACCATATGAGGTAGCCTGTTTTAAACAGCTTAGGTTTGTAAGTTGCTGTGGATGGAAGAATATGTGCATGAATGAAAATTAGAATGAATGATGCAAGAAAGGTGTGGGGAAGACTGAAAACTGTATATATATATATATATATATATATATATGGATGTATTTTACCTACAATGAATGCAAAGAAAACTTGTAGGATGGGGTATTAGTGGTGACTATATTTAATGAAACTGAAACATGACATTTGGAAACCAAGGAGAGGGAAAATGAGTGTCACTGAGATGAGATATCTGAAGGGCATGTGTGGAGTAACACATAAGGATTGAATAATGAGTCAGTTGTGAACAATGAAATGTGAAGGATAACTGTGTGGAAAGAGAATAGGCTGACTGAGTAGAGCAGAAAGTGTAATGACAATAACATGCCTTCCCTTTGGAGCATCAGAAAAACACTTGAAAAATATATCTGAAGGTGGGACAAATATTTCTACCATGAAGTATAAAGTGCAGTGCCTTGGACATCAGGACCATAAGCAATTCCAGTCCCAAACAATATGAGGGGCTTTATACCTCCTATCACTAATGGTTTGGGCATGCTGAGAGGAAGAACAGGGCTAAGTGGTGAGGATGTGTGAGGTGTAAGGCTGAGAAGAGAACCAGAAATGAAATGGACAGATGGTGTGAAGAGCATCATATGTAAGAGGGATATCTGTGAAACAAAGAAGAGGTCATGTTTATTAGTGATGAGGTCATGTTTATTAGTGATGAATGCACAAACAGAGATGCTGCATTAAGGATCAGATCAAGAGAAGGATCTTTTCACCACATACCACTCCAGAATGTTACACTCAGACTATGGATTCCATCTCAGATGATTCTGGTACGTCACCTCATGACAGTGGGTACTTTGAAAGTGGCAAAAAGATAGAGGAGGATTCTTACATTACCCCAGTTGGCAGTGCTCCAGTCAAGATCAAATGCAGATTGTCCCAGTCCAAGACATGGATGTCTCTTTCCCCAATGAAGCAAATATCTGTGGTGTCTTCTACCACCACCACCACAGCCACATTAACTCCTGCTCATTTAGCCCAAGGGCAAAGGCCTTTCAGAAGATTTCCATCACTCACCTTTGATGAAGATGATGCAGACGTGGTGACAGAACTCATGAATGAGGTGAGACTCCAAGATGAGGGACTCCAGGGATTCTCAGATTTGTTAGCTGCCCCCATGCATGTAGCTAAGTTCTGTTCACCAACCAAAGCCCCCTCTGGTTCCCTTGTCAGGCATCATCTTTCCATGATGGATACTGTTCCTACCTTCTCTTGGGTTTATAAACCTTTGGCAGGCTAAGAGAGCATTTATCCCATAGAACGATCACATTCAGAAATGGGTGCCAGTACTGTGGAGACCAAACTCAGGAAGCTGGATCCACTCAGGTCATCCTCTGACCCAGAGATGAATTGTTGCCACTCGGAAACTCATGTCGCTACAATGAAGGCTTTAAACAAAAGTTATAAACGTGAAAAGAATCTCACTGGTGACTTCTCCAAGGCTCTGTTGCTTCCTATCCTTGAGATTGGGAAACACCCAGGCCTAGTTATCTCCATATATATTATATGAATGTGAAATAGCCAGAACTTCAGCCAGCTTGAAGTACAGTTCCCTCTACTTCCATGTTCATCACTTAGCATTGCCTGTGTGTGAATTGTCTGCTGTGAACCTCTACACCTGATTCGACTTACATCCAAGACACGTTCCACTCGTTATGAGTAAGAGGGAGGGTGATGGAGGGATTGATGAGATTTGTCTGAGGTATGAGTGAAAGCAGGTGGTTCACAACATTGGCAGTGCTAAGTGATGAACATGGAAGTGGAGGGGACTGTACTGATTTGAAAATTATATGAAATTTCATGCACAGTGTTATCTCATAAGGAAACAGTATTGTACTTCACTCTAGCAGCATTGCATTTGCTTCATATGCCCCACCACTAAGTCATCCTTGGTAACCTTGGTAACCTGTAAGATATCAATCACCCGTCACTGTGGATTAGCCAGCACGTCATGCCGGTAGAGAATGTGTAAACTGATCAGTGAGTGGAAGCATCAGTCAGTGGCAGTGTTACCATGTTCAATTACCTGCTCTTGGCAGAATCACTGTGACAGCATTGGTGAAACAGAGTATAATAAGGTTAGGAAAGACTAAGATTTACAGGCTAAAACATGAAGAAATTAATGCTTGTGGATGTAAAAATAAGTATGGCTACCTTAAGGGAGACATCAGCCTGATATAGAGATAGATAGGAAGGAAAAATATATTTGTTATCTAAGACTAAGATGCAGAGTTAAGATATGGGAGAATGTTTGTGAGTGTAATTGTAAATATGTTTATAAACATGGTGTTGCTTTTTTTTGGTTATGTTAAGGAGGATCTAAACTTGATATATAGGTAGATAGAAAGGACAGAGCCAATTTTGATTTTTCAGTTCAGTATGTTCATGAGTGGTTTATTTAATAAAAAGGAGATTCTTATCTGCCTTATCTCAGGGTGATAGAAATGACAGAGCCATTCTAACTTGTCTCCATAGTACATACATAAGTACATATGATCAAATAGAATGTGATTTATCTCCTTATTGCAGGAGTCTTTGTTAACTCATATACAGAACGGTTCATATGTTTTGTTCTTTCATCCTTGTTTATCTCAGCTTTATTTCTCACCACCTCTCAGTCCCTGGCTTCACTCTGCTACCTGTCCCTCACTGTGCTGTGTCCAGGTGGTGTGGGATAAGCAGTTTCATTATACAATGACTCATTACTGTCTTGTCACTGGCTGGTATAAGGAAGGAAATGCACATAAAAATTTTGAATATGGAAAGAAAGGAAGAAAAAAAAAACTATGGCCATATAATAAGTACTCTACCAGTAAATGATAATGTAGCTGGTAGTTAGGTTATTAATGTTGAGATTATTTGAACCTTGGATCATCTATCATTATTTCATGAGCTTGAGGACAAAGGTGAGACTATCACCTTTGTGCAGCTGACCACAATTATTAGTGTACACTGAAGACTTGTATCACCTGTTGTGGTAACTGAGAGAGAGAGAGAGAGAGAGAGAGAGAGAGATTACTATCACAGAAAATACTTCAGTGTATCAGGAAAGATTTCAGCATTCAAAAACACAACACTAGCATATGATATGTAATGCCACATACATATAATACAAAATATATAGTACTATATATTAAAGGTGCAGGGCTGTGAATCCTGAGGGGTGGAGAGGGTGTGGTGTGTTGTAGTGTTAATAAACAGGCATTGTGGAGGGTGCTGTGGGTGACAATAGGAGCTGCCACTCCTCAGGTGGAGACAGCAGCAGCAGCTGCCTAGCCCATCCAGGGATTGGCCCTTTGTGTTACCTTTGTCCACCACCACCACACCACAAATTCCATAGCAAGTTTTTAAAATGTTCATGTTTTTTATAATAAGTTCACAGATGCCATGCATTGTTAAAACAGAATAATGGTGATGCTATTTAACAAAAACTAGTACATCTAAATATTTTAATAATGCAGACTCAGTATAGCATGGATAGATGGACAAAATGGGTCTTGGGATAGTTATATGTAAGGTTCATAACTGTATGGATATATAAATTCATTTTCTTTTTAATTGTTCTTTAATATTAAATGAAAATAATAAATACAGAGTAGTTATAGTTTGTCAAGAAATTAATAAGGCAGGTATGTTGCTAAGGAATTAGAGTTAGCAAACGTATCCAACATTAAGTGTAGCATAAGTGGTTTTCTGGAGGGAGTGACAGGTGATAAATGAAGGACTCTTAGATAATGAATTTCAATAAGGACTTCCATTTGGCCGCTGTAAAAGGGGTCACAGAAAAAAAATCCAGGAGGTTCAATACTTGATTAAAGTGAGTTTGATAACCTGACTTCACTGAGATAAGTGGTTAGCAGGTTATTAACTTGTAGCCAGGATGGACTCTTGGACTCCCCCCCCCATCACAGCAGGTCTCCAGGGCTATTTTATCTCACTTGGCTTGACCTTCAGCATTTCACCATGTGCAGTATTACAGTACATTGATGAAATACTCAGAATGGGAGAGGAGTCCTTTTCTTGTACAGTGAAGCTAAATATTGCATTGCATTTACACACAGCTAGATGAAGGGAGGACAGCAACAGCATATCTATTGGCCCTTATCAGGCTGTTTGTGATAAGCTACAGATGTTATCTAATAAAAATGAGAGACATTTAATAGTAAAAACTTCATACTATATCAAGTTCTTTCTTATATATTCTTTTTAACATTTTTTATTGCTATCACAAGTAATATTGCTTTAGCTGTACATGGAGTCATTAGTAAAGAGATGCTTAACCATTGTACCTCCAGTAGAGATATACAAGATTGTTGTTAAGTTGTAGTTACCAATTAAGGTGCTTGAGTGTGAGGGAAAGGGATAAAGGGGATATGGCCATGAAAGGAAGGAATGCAGGGATGAGAATACATTAAGGCTCTTCTCCCATTGCTATTTCCAGAGGATGTTTCTAAGGAATAGGCGTCAGGTCTGGACAGATAGATAGATAGATAGATAGATATTTAAATAGATGTAGCTGTAAACCTAAGTTACAGATTTAATCCAGCTAAGAATATGAGGATTATTAAAAGGATGCCATTTATTGAAACATATTTCCATTATCAACATCTTTTCTCTCTATAATGGGAATGCACCATTGTTTCCAGTGTGGCTGGATTACCATGTACCTCTTTCAATACATTACCCATATTGAGGCAGCTGCTGTCCTGAGAGAGAGAGAGAGAGAGAGAGTCTGGCAAAGGGAGAGGGAGGGGAGAGTGGCAGGTTGGGTTAGGGCATTTGGTAAGCGATGGGCAGGCACCATTAATCATGAGAGTGTTTATGACAGACGCTGGAGGGAGTCGCTGCTTATCTTTTCTGGCACTTGGGCTGTTTGGTAAATTTTAGTTCCATTTCAATTTGTTTAATTCTATATTGGAAATGCAGTATTGAGGCTCAGATTGTGGTTCTTTATTGTGCTTTGGTCTTATGGTTGCTTATGAAGAGTAGACTTGTTTTTATTAATAATATTAAATATTTTATGGAAGTACTTGGCTCTATATTAATTTTTATATGTAGTTACTATGCTTTTTGAGTTATGCAATATGATTACTTATGAATATCAAGATAATTTTTATATGTCTTGAATTTTTATGCATCAAAGATAAAAGGCAAAAGCAAAAATTAAAAGAAAAATTACTATTAAATATTTTTTTGTTGGATTTTCCAAGGAAGAGATTTGTTTGCCTCTTTCCTATAAAGTTACCATTATATCATACAGTTAATGCTATTTATATGGCATCAAGATATCTCTTGTGCAGACCATCCTCTTAGCAGGGATGTGCAAGGAGAATATGACTTAGTATTATAATGATTCCATTTCTGACAGATGCAGGGTACATTGGTTAAGTTGTCAGTGCAGTTTGAATGGGGAAGGGAGAGATAACGGATGGTTGAGGAAAGGATGGTGGTAAGACTGTGGAAAGAGAGTGTGTCTGGCCACTATTATCTTTCCATTTCTGACAGACACAGGGTACATTGGTTAAGCTCTCAGTGTAGCTTACTCTGGGATGCGAAAGACAATGGATGTGTTGAGGAAAGGATGATGATAAGGCTGTGTGTGGAAGGTTGGGCTGAGGGGGCAATGTGGGTGTGTGGCAGCGCGTCATTAGGACCCTGCCTTGCTCCTCACACCTGTCACTTTGTCCTTACATCAGCCATTATTTGGAGCCATTTCAGTCATGTTGGGAAGAGGTGGGACAATGTCAGAAGCAAAAGGTGGTGGTAATATTTTTCTCTACTATTTGCTCTGTCTTCACTTGGGCTTGACAAGAAAGGAATTTCTTCTTAAAGTTTTCAATTATGTGCATTTCCTATGCATTCTTGTCTTGCATTCTTAAATTTATGCCTTGTATTTCTGTACTTATTTGTATTTTTCATCATGGCCTTTAACTTGTGTGTAATGAATAAGTAAAATCTTCACTAAAAAGGCTGAAGGACAGAGAGCTTCATCATAGATTATAAAAATGTTGTGCACATGAATTATTAGTTTTCCCCCAAAAGGTAGCATGCTGAAGGATAGAAAGCTTCATCATATATTATAAGAATGTTGTGCACAGTATTTGATCATGAGAGAAGGTTGTAGGGGAAGGAAGGTAGTCACCAGGGAGACAAAGACTGTGGTTGTAGTAGGTGGTCAGAATTTTGTGGCTTATGATTAATGGATTTTGGATTTTATACCCATAGCCACAGAGGCTCACGGGTAGTAGGGAGCCACCTTAAGGAATGTGACCATCTTTTCTTTGGTGGGGGAGGGAATGGTAAAGTTCACTCAGCAATTCCCACACAAGTCATGATGGGAGCTTATTGCTACTACACCATATTGCTTACTTAACTCTAGAAATATAAGATAATGAGTAATATTGTTGTTAATTAAAAGAGATAGTTAAATAAATTAGTGGATGAATGGTGGGTATTTTTTCATCTTGAAGTGGCATCTTGAAAGGCAAGGAAAATACATTTGGTTGAAACTTTATACTGCAGTAAGTAGGGATGTACAGGAATGTGTGATGTCTTCTTGGTATGATATATGTTCCCTGATAATTGCCAAGAATTCTTTTTTTTATTTTTTTTATTTAGTTGCAGTAATATGCAAAGTTTGAGTCACATTTGTGTCTGTATTTATAATTAATCTTTTTTTCATGTCCCCATTATTATCTCCTCTTTTTCTACTCTACTCCTCCAGATATATTAACATTTCTTTGTGGGAAGCTGTATTTGTTATATCATTCAAGCATCTCACCATCCTCGACTTTTCTTGGATTCTCTCAAATATGAAGCCTTCATTCTTGCAATAATGTGTATTTACCTAGTTGTATAGTACAGGGTCCGAGCCAAGGCTCAATTAGTCCTGTCTCCATACCCGAATTTATCTAATCTCTCTTTAAACATGTGCACACTCTTTGCCGCAACCACTTCTTCTTTTAAGTTATTCCATATTTCAACCGTTTGATGCAGAAAGCTGTATTTTTTAATATCTCCCAAACAATGACTCTTCTTTAATTTCTCCATATGTTCTTCTTGTACGTCTATCTTCTTCCTCCACTTTTACAACTAGGTCATCTCTGTCTATCTTCTCCATGTTGTTTATTAATTTGAACATTGTTATCAGGTCTCCTCTTTCCCTTCTTTCTTGCAGTGTTGGTAATCCAATTTCTTCCAGTCTTTCCTCATAACTTAGGTCTTCCAATTCAGGTATCATTTTCGTAGCTATTCTTTGTATCATTTCCAATTTCCTTATATCTTTCTTCTTGTGTGGAGACCATACCACTGCTGCGTTTTCCAGTTTGGGGCGTATCATGTGTGTTATAATTTTCTTCATCATTTCTTTGTCTAGGTAATTAAATGCCACCCTGATATTTGCTAGCAAATTATATGTAGAGCCGAATATTCCATTGATGTGTTTTTCTGGTGATAGCGTGTCTTGAATTATTACTCCTAAGTCTTTTTCTTCTTTGCTCTTTGGTATTGTGATTCCTCCCATCTTATACTCCCATGAAGGTCTCCTTTTACTTCTTCCCATCTCCATTACATGGCACTTCTTTATATTGAATTCTAATTTCCATCGTTTACTCCATTCATAAATTCTATCAATATCCCTCTGTAGTTCCTTACAATCCTCTTGGTTCTTTATTACTTTCATCAATTTTGCATCATCTGCAAACATGTTAATATAGCTATTTAAACCCACCGTCATATCATTTATATAGACCTGAAACATTTTAGGTGCCAACACAGATCCTTGTGGTACTCCGCTTGTTACTTCGCACCAACTTGATTTATTATCTCTGATTACTGTACTCATTTCCCTACCTTGGAGATAATCCTTCATCCTCTCAAGTATTTTTCCTTTTAGCCCTCCTCAATGTTCCAGTTTCCATATGAGACTTTTATGTGGAACTGTATCAAAAGCTTTTTTCAGATCTAAATAGACTGCATCAACCCAACCATCTCTCTCTTGTAGTTTATCTATTACTCTTGTATAAAAGCTCAGTAAGTTTGTTACGCAAGATGTCTCTTTCCTGAAACCGAATTGTTTTTCTGTTATTATATTTTCTTGTTCAAGATATTACACCCATCTGTTTTTAATGACTATTTCACAGAGTTTACTTACAATACTCGTGAGTGAGACTGGTCTGTAATTCAGTGGTTCCATTTTATTACCTCCTTTGTATAACGGTACTATATTTGCTCTCTTCCATTCCTTTGGTACTTTTCCCTCCTTCAAAGAACTGTTAATTATCTCCTATATTGGTTCTTCCAATTCCTCCCTACATTCTTTCAATATCCATCCATTTACTTCGTCTGGTCCCATCGCCTTCCTAGTATCTAGCTCTTCCAGTAGTCTTTTAATTTCTTTTCTTTCCACTTGTATGTTTTCTATTCCTTTCTGTTGTTCCTCATCTCCCAGTGATGCAAAGGCAGTTTCTCTTGTAAATACAGACTTGAAGCTTTTATTCAGTATCTCGGCCATCTCTTGTGTGGTTTCATAAATTTCTCCATTTTTCTTCAGCTTTGTAATGGTATCTCTATGCTCTATTTTTCCATTTACATATCTATAGAAAAGTTTGGGTTCTTCTTTACACTTTCCAACTACATCTCTTTCAAAATTTCTTTCTTCTTCTCTTCTTATTTTAACATAATCATTTCTAGCTGTCCTGTATTCTTCTCTATTTATCTCATTCCATTGTTTCCTCATTTTTTTTCCATGCCCTCTCCTTCTTCTTTTTTGCCTCTGCACACTTTGCATTAAACCACACTTTCTTATTTTCTTTTACCTTATATCTTGGCACATATCTCTCAACACCTTCTCTAAACTTGCTTAAAAACACTTCATATTTCTTCTGCACCTCCATACCTCTTAATAAATTACTCCAATCAAGCTCTCCGTAGAATTTCTTTAACCCTGCAAAGTCTGCCTTAGCATAATTTTTTCTCTCATTTTTATATTCCTCATTGAATTTTGGCACTTCTTCTTTGATCTCTATCTCCATCTTCACATGATCACTTTTTCCCACTGGACACAAATATTCTATACTTGGTTCATTTTCTGGCTTTTTTGTAAAAACCAAGTCTAGTAGCGATGGTTCATCTTCCCCTCTGTACCTAGTATTTTCTTTCACCCACTGATCCATCGTGTTTACCATCATAGTCTGTAAAAATTCTTCACTCCATGTACTGGCAATCCCTGTCACCTCCATCTCCCCCCAGTTTATCTCTTTGCTATTAAAATCTCCTACTAGTAACACCTTGTTTCTTATCTTTAGCATGTCATCTATACTTTTTATGAACTCGCTTTGCATGTGCTTATAATCATCAGTCCCCCAAGTGTTGGTCGTTGGAGGCATGTATGCAACAATAATTTTTCTGCTTTCTTGTCCTTGGATCTTGATCTCCACACTCAATGTTTCTGACCTCCCTTCACCATATTCCACTGTTTCTATCAAGATGTTTTTTCTTACTAGAATCATCACTCCTCCTCCTCCCTTATTCTTTGTCTCTTCTCCATGTGTTATATCCTTCTTCTTCAAATTCAACATTAAGCTCCCTTGTTAGTTTTGTTTCCGTAATGCATGCCACTTCTGGTTTCTTTTCATGTAAATAATCTCTTAGTTCCCTTAGGCTGGACACTAATCCATCTATGTTTGTATACATAACTTTAATTTTATTTATTGTGGACCCATTTCTTTTGTGTTCTCTCTTT
>NW_026973701.1:225000-227500 GCF_035594125.1 Scylla paramamosain
TCTTCTTCTTCTTCTTCCTTTCCCTTTCTCTCCCTCCTGCTCTCCCTCTTATATTCATCCTTTTTTGCTTTTCTCTCTTTTTTTATCTCCACTCACTTCTTACTCCTTCATATTTCTCATCCTTTATTCTTCATTAATCTTTCTTACCTACACATTATTAAATATCTCTTCCCTTTCCCATTTCTTCCTCATTTCTTCCATTCCCTTATTCATTATCATCTATCTTGTATCCCTATTCTTCATCTGTGTCCTTCAATCCTTCATCTATCTTATATCCTGTTCTTTGTCTACCCTTTCATCTTTCATCCATTCCTTCAACTCCTCTCCTTTATCATTTTCTCTTGCATTTCTACCCCATCTCTTCTCTTCTACATATCATTTTATCTTCTATCTATAATCTTTTCCTCATTTCCCTCCCCCAGGCCCCTCCTCCCCTGGGTTAGTGATGCCTGGGGTGGCCATGACAGATGTGAGGGTTCTGCTGCCCGTGGTTGCCTCCTCCCTGTCTGCTGGCCACTCTTGTCACCCGTTTGTGTTTGTGTCAGGAGGAGTAAGTGGTGGTGGTGGTGGTGGTGGTGGTGTTTTTTTATGGTGTTTAATGTTATTACTCTATTTATTGGTATTTCTTCATGGTTTTACTTTCTTTTTTTTTTTTCTTTTCATTTGCTTCCCTCTTATTTGTTCCCTCTCCATCCTTCCTTTTGTTTAATTTTTCATATCCTTCCTTCTTTCCTTCCTCTCATTCTCTGTCTTCCTCTTGTTTCTCCCATTTCTTGCTTTGTTTCTATTTTCTGTTTATTTTCTCACATGTCTTTATTTTCTCTTTCATGCCAGTCTTTTTTCATGCCACTCTGGTATTTAAATACATGCAAACACTGTTATTATTATTATTATTATTATTATTATTATTATCATCATATTTTTATTATTATCATCATTTTAATATTACCTCGTTGCAGAGTACGCAGACAACATCTATACAGCCTTCCAAATGAACAACACACACCAACAACATCATCAACAACCACAACAACAACAACCATCACAGCAACAACCAGTCACAGCCACCACAACCACCACCATCACCACCACCACCCACACCACCAACAGCAGCAATAACCACAGCAGCAACCACAGCCAAAAACAGCAACAACAACAACAACAAAAATTAGGCCAGACACAGTGACCTTGCTTACAACAACAACTACAATAACAATAACAACAACAACAACCCCACCACAACGCTTCCCACAGCCACTACCAGCCATGTGCTTATTATTATAGCAAAGTATTAATATCACTTGCAAATATACAGAGAGAGAGAGAGAGAGAGAGAGAGAGAGAGATTGTGCTGAGTAAGAGAATCAACATTAAAGCAAATATTAGAGTTACACCTCCTCTCTTTAACTTTCATTAAATGCTTAAACATTCTCTCTCTCTCTCTCTCTCTCTCTCTCTCTCTCTCTCTCTCTCTCTCTCTCTCTCTCTCTCTCTGCAACACACCCCTTTCCCTTGTGAAAATCAGGAACATCACTAGAAGCACTGCTTTCACTGACAAAGCCACATCCATCACTACCAAGGATTGTGCTTGTGACAATTTTATCTAACTCTGCTTCAATTTCGCTTTCTTCCAAGCCTTTCCTGGTGTTTTTTATTGGTGTTGAGGTCAAAGGGGCCCCAACTTGAGGATGGAGTTGACTGGAAGGGTAAGTGGAGCTGCGGTGTCTAGCAGACATCCTGTCAAAGTTAGCACAAGGCGTTAACTGACCACTGATAATGTAAGAGAGGGTTTGTGGGCATTGCAGGAAAGAAAACGACATGTTTACTGTACTTGACGACAAACTAATCAAATCTGGCGGCGCATTCATTAAAAAATGCCACATCCACTATTGTGGACACCCGCGCTTAAAGGGTTAAATCGTACAAATCATTATTTTTCATCATAAACTCATAGTATAGTAGAATACTGCTCATCCAGAGAATTACTGAAGAAATTCAATAAATGGTAATCAGTCAAATTAGATCTTAGTAGATAAGAATGGTGGTATAGAATATGCAAAAAAGAAAAAAATGCTTTATAATAAAAAAAAAATAGTAATATGGCTGAAAGAACTCTAGAAGAAGAAAAAACATGAAAATGAATTCAATATTAAAGAAATTCCTATCAAATTTAGTTCTAACTTAAATAAAATAATCATATGCATTATAAAAATACCTTTTTGTATAACTAAAAATCTTTTTTTCTATTATACCGAAGATAGTATTTTTCTTTCAGGACCTTCATCTCCGGATTAACAACAGGTCGGAGCTCACAGTCATGTTTGTGGCTTTCTTCTGCTCCACCAGTAAGAGGGGAAGCTGTTTTTTTGTCTACATATATACAAGTTTGACTAAGGTAAGCATGTTTCAGTATTAAGCATAGGAAGACACTGTACAGGAATATAGTGACTGATTGTTTATTTAATTTGAAAGTATTACTGAGCACTTTGTGGAAATTAAT
>NW_026973701.1:232500-237500 GCF_035594125.1 Scylla paramamosain
TTCTTTTTTTCAGAGAGAGAGGAAGAGAAGACAGAAGAGAGAGAAAGGAGATAGGTGGTGGTGGTAGTAGTAGTAGTAGTAGTAGTAGTAGTAGTAGTAGTAGTAGTAGTAGTAGTAGTAGTAGTAGTCATTGTGTGGGCCCTCTCTCTCTCTCTCTCTCTCTCTCTCTCTCTCTCTCTCTCTCTCTCTCTCTCTCTCTCTCTCTCTCTCTCTCAGCCCCACAGTATGCTTACAAACCCACAGTCACCCCCCACAGCCAACCCCCACCCCTTTATATGTGTGTGTGTACTCTTCAATAAAGGTATATGGTAACTGCTATTTTATTGACCTAGAGAGAGAGAGAGAATGATGAAAACAAAAGATGATAAATGATAAAGAAAAAAATTAAAATGGAGAGAGAGAGAGAGAGAGAGAGAGAGAGAGAGAGAGGAGTACACAAGCAAATTGAAGCAAATATAATTAGAAACAAACAAATAACAGCAATTCATAAAAAATAAGTTAATGAAATAAACAAAAATATTAAACAGTAAACAAACAAGACAAATATAGGTCACTGCAATAGAAAAAAAAGAGAAGGAAAATAAAAGAAAAAGCAGCAAAAAAATATAAAAAAAACTGAATAATGAAAAAAATTGAAAAAAATGAAGAAAATATTGAAATGAGAAAATGAACAAAAATATTAAATAAGAAAAAATAATGTAGAAAATAAAGGGAAAAAAAGAGCAAAACAAAAATAAAAATAAAAAAAATAGAAAATTAAAAAATATAGTAAACAAAAATAAAGCCCCCTCAAAAAAATAAATAACTAAAATAAATGGCAGAGAAAAGAAGGAAAACAGCAAAGTAATAAAACAAAACAAGGAATAAAGATAAACAAGAAAAAAAATTATGACAATTTCAAAAAAGAAAAATCAAGCAAAAATAAATAAATAAATAAATAAAATAAAATAAATAAAATATACCAAACAAACAAACAAATTTCAAGTTAAAAGCAACAAACAAACAAACAAAGAGCAAAGAAAATGAAAAAACAGGCCTACCTAAAGTTTTTTTTCAGCCTATGTATACAATTTTTTTTCTAATTCTATAGGCTGTACCAAAAAAAATAATTAACCTGTTGAAGTTTGTTGGTACAAAAAATTTGTTTAAAAAAAGAATATAGTGATTTTTCTACTTCCATTACACTAAAGTACCTCTCTCTCTCTCTCTCTCTCTCTCTCTCTCTCTCTCTCTCTCTCTAATTACTTATATACTACTAACACTTACACACAGACAAACATAACTTACTTAAATCTAAACTTAAGAATATACTTAAATTTTCAATATAACTTTTTACATTAACACACACACACACACACACAAGTACATTGGGTATGTGTGTATGTGTGTTTACATACAGACATACATACAAACAGACTGACAGACAGAGAGAATTTTACATTATACAATAAATACATGTATGAAAATAGATTTGCTCTCTCTCTCTCTCTCTCTCTCTTTCTTTCCACTGATATATTAAATTATTTTCTCCTTTCTTAATGCTCTCTCTCTCTCTCTCTCTCTCACAAAACAGTAATTTCCAAACAGATAAACAAACAAACAAACAAACAAACATTATTGACCCAAGAACAGTTGGCATCACATTGCTGCTGCTGCTGCTGCTGCTGCTGCTCCTCCTCCTCCTCCTCCTCAGGGCCAAGGGGGGAGGGGGAGGGGAGAGGGGCCACACATTGCCCCCACTCCCACCATCCTGGGCCTCATATTTGAAGAAAACCTGCAAAAAAAAAAAGTTAGGAGAGAGAGAGAGAGAGAGAGAGAGAGAGAGAGAGAGAGAGAGAGAGAGAGAGAGAGAGAGAGAGAGAGACTGAAAAAATCAAAGAAAACTTTCAGATTCAAAAAATAAAAATAAACAACAACTACTACTACTACTACTACTACTACTTAACTAGCATCAACCCAAATCCCATAGTTCTTGTATTAGTAGTGGTAGTAGTAGTAGTAGTAGTAGTAGTAGTAGTAGTAGTAGTAGTAGTAGTGGTGGTGGTGGTGGTGCCTCTGCTGGTGGTACCACCACTACTACTACTACTACTACTACTACTACTACTACTACTACTGCTGCTGCTGCTGCTACTACTACTGTTCTCTGGGATGGTGGTGGTGGTGTTCATCTTGCAATTGTTGTAGTTAGGAGGAGGAGGAGGAGGAGGAGAAAGAGACAGACAGACACTTACACAACTTATAAAATACTACTACTACTACTACTACTACTGTGTGTGTGTGTGTGTGTGTGTGTTAGTTTTAGTAAATAAAATAATGAAATAATTACATATTTATTTATTTATTCCAAAACCACAATCAGAGAGAGGGAGAGGTAGTTAGTGAGATTACATATATATAATTACATGTAAATATTATATACATTTCTAGTTACATATATTATCTAATTACACAAGACTAGTTTCCTTAAGATGACAAGAATTACATTAAAAAATCAATTACATTTATTATTATTATTATTACTTAACAACTAAACAACAACAACAACAACAACAACAACAACAACAAGAGGAGGAGGAGGAGGAGGAGGAGGAGGAGGAGGAGGAGGAGGAGGAGGAGGAAGGAAGGAAGAAAGGAAGAACTGGACACACACACACATTTTTTTTTTTTACAATATAATGCCTTTGAGCTGAAGCCTCCTCCTCCTCCTCCTCCTCCTCCTTCTCTGCCTCCTACAGCTCCATCTGGTATTCTTCCCTCCACTGTCCCCTCCTGCAAAACAACAACAACAACAACAACAACAACAACAACAACAACAACAACAACAACAACAACAACAACAACAACAACAACAACAACAACAACAACAACAACAACAACAACAACAACAACAACAACAACAACAACAACAACAACAACAACAACAACACACACACACACACACACACACACACACACACACACACACACACACACACACACACACACACACACACACACACACACACACACACATGCACCTTACTGCAGCCCTTCGGAAGTGTATGGTTCTTGGAGTGCGTGGATGGCGTGTATGGGGGAGGGCTCTCTCCATCCACAGGGGGAGGGTAGCCTTCCAATCACTGGAGTTACTGAGAGAGAGAGAGAGGAAGTGGCAGATTAGACACGGAAGGTCCAAGAGGTAACGGCACAAACTAACAAAAAACAGGCAGTTGTACACAAACCCGCACAAAGAAAAAAACAAAAAAAGGGAAGGATAGGGTGGGGTTTGGGGGTGTCTGGGAGAGAAAGTGGTGTGTGTGTGTGTGTGTGTGTGTGTGTGTGTGTGTGTGTGTGTGTGTGTGTGTGTGTGTGTGTGTGTGTGTGTGTGTGTGTGTGTGTGTGTGTGTGTGTGTGTGTGTGTGCGTGCGTAGGAAGGAGAGAGAAAGAGAAAGAAATAATGAACACACACACACACACACACACACACACCGGTGTTTGTGATGTTGTTTCTTGTTAGCCGAGTGGTGGTGGTGGTGGTGGTGGTGGTGGTGGAGGGAGTCAACCTCCGTGTCCACACCTGAAGGGTGGTACCCACTCTTGTGTGTCAGGTCGTGCACTGTGGCCATGTGACTTCTGACCTGAGTGTGACCCACTGTGACCTGGGCCCACTGAGGCTTGCTGCTGCCTGATCTGTGGGATTAGTTGAGTTTAAAAGGGAGTTTTTACACACACACACACACACACACACACACACACACAAAAATAACAATATCATCACCATCATCGGCTTACTTGTGGCGGCCATGTCAGACGGGCTGCTGAATATGAAATCATTATACTGCAATGTCTTAATTGTGTTTTTATTTTGTGTATTGCCTTTTATTTCATTGATTGTTTGCCAGATTTCTTTTGTGTTGCTTCTGAAATTACTAAATATTTGACCACAACAGTTGGATCAGGCAGCACGCATAACTTGGGTTAGGTTGTTCCCACATTGTTTGAATATCATGTGTGAAATGTGACCAAGTTTATACATCTTAAAAAGCTTACATTTATATTTAGTAGAATTAAGTATTCCGGTAGTTAGCCATGCGTTTTGGAGTCTTTTTTCTGTTATATATTTGGTTTTTACTGGAAAGCATTTGTTATAGAGTTCGTAAACAATATTAAAGAATGGGTTAAAATTATCATTTGTGTCTACTAGATTAAGTATTTTATACCAATTTATCCTTTGTAGTTCACTGGTAAATAAACTTTGGTTATTTGTGCTGAAGTCTCTGAAGACAATCTTATGTTTGGTGTTTGGCACAGACTGTTGTATAATATTTATAAATATGGGGAGATGATCAGTCATACAATAATGTAAAATACCTGATAATGATGGAGGTGTGAAATTAGTCCAGATATGGTCTGGTAATGATGGTTGACCAAGGTCAGGGCTGTCAGGAAATCTTGTTGGTTGAGATGTGTGAGATGCAGAGTTTGCATTGTGTTGAGGAATAAGTTGGTAGGAAGATGAGTGGAATGTTCAAGTAAATTAATGTTATCCCCAATGAGAATTGTTTTGTTATTTTTAAAAGTTTCAGCAACTAGTAAATTATTGATAATGTCTGTGAATTCCTTAACAACTATATGTTTACTATTGATCCTGTAAATTACTGAGATAATATAACTGGTGCTCCCTACAATTACCTTTGTTGTACTTATTTCAATATTCCTGTTTATAAAAGAGAACTGATTTAGAACTTGTATATTTATCATATTTTTGGTGTAGATAGTAATCCTTCCATGCTCTCCATCAGTTCTGATTAAGTGAAATGGGGTATAACCTTCTATGGGGTAGAGATGCTTGGTGCGTTCTTGTAACTGTGTTTCTGTAAGGGCAATAACATCAGGTACTTTGGGTAAACAACTAAGCAATAATTTTTGAGAATCAAAGTTTTTGTGTAACTATCTAATATTTAAATGCAAGAAGTTAAGATAATCATTTCCTAGTGAGTTTGTAGTAGAACTGTATTCCT
>NW_026973701.1:242500-272500 GCF_035594125.1 Scylla paramamosain
GAGAGAGAGAGAGAGAGAGAGAGAGAGAGAGAGAGAGAGAGAGAGAGAGAGAGATGAATGAGCAGATTGATAACAGGTACAGGTAAGCGCCCTTGTAATACATCTTGTTTAACTTATGGAAAGAACTGGTACCTGGAATAATGATAATAATAATGATAATGGTAATAATAATAATAATAAGAGGGGTGGTGGTGGTGGTGGTGGTACTATTGTTGTTGGAATAATAATAATAATAATAATAATAATAATAATAATAATAATAATAATAATAATAATAATAATAAAAATAGTAATAATAATAGAGTGGTGGTGGTGGTTGTACTATTGTTGTTGTTTTCGTTCTTTTTTTTTTTCTTCTTCTTCTTCTTCTTCTTTGTGTGTGTGTGTGTGTGTGTGTGTGTGTGTGTTTACAGATTAAAAAAAAAATAAATACCTTTCTTCTTCTTCTTCTCTTCTTCCATAACAGGTCATAGAAGGTTATATTTATTATGTGAACTTGATCGAGAGAGAGAGAGAGAGAGAGAGAGAGAGAGAGAGAGAGAGAGAGAGAGAGAGAGAGAGAGAGAGAGAATATCTCTCTCTCTCTCTCTCTCCTCTACGAGTCAGTAAGGATTAGCTGTGTATAATTTCACGCTGAAATAGAGGGTGAATGGAGACGTGCCTGCAAAATAGTAGTAGTAGTAGTAGTAGTAGTAGTAGTAGTAAAAATATTTAATTATATATATATATATATATATATATATATATATATATATATATATATATATATATATATATATATATATATATATATATATATATATTTAAAATAATTACTCTCTCTCTCTCTCTCTCTCTCTCTCTCTCTCCTTCGACAATATTGAAACAAAGGCAGAGAGAGAGAGAGAGAGAGAGAGAGAGAGAGAGAGAGAGAGAGAGAGAGAGAGAGAGAGAGAGAGAGAGAGAATAATTCTTTTACGATATATATAATTAATTTTTTTTTACTACTACTACTACTTTTTTTTAATGTAGGAAGGACACTGGCCATGGGCAACAAAAATCCAATAAAAAAAAAATGCCCACTGAAATGCCAGTCCCATAAAAGGGTCAAAGAGAGGTGAAGTTTCCAGTTCAGATTATAAGTAAAGGACAGACCGAGGATGTTCAGTGTAGAAGAGGGAGACAGTTGAGTGTCATTGAAGAAGAGGGAATAGTTGTCTGGAAGGTTGTGTCGAGTTGATAGATGGAGGAATTGAGTTTTTGAGGCATTGAACAATAACAAGTTTGATCTGGAATTGAGTTTTTGAGGCATTGAAGAATACCAAGTTTGATCTGCCCCAATTAGAAATTTTAAAAAGATCAGAAGTCAAGCGTTCTGTGGCTTCCCTGCGTGAAATGTTTACCTCCTGAAGGGTTGGACGTCTATGAAAAGACGTGGAAAAGTGCAGGGTGGTATCATCAGCGTAGGAGTGGATAGGACAAGAAGTTTGGTTTAGAAGATCATTAATGAATAATAAGAAGAGAGTAGGTAACTACTACTACTACTACTACTACTACTACTACTATTTTGCAGGCACGTCTCCATTCACCCCCTAGTTTAGCGTGAAATCATACACAGCTGATCCTTGCTGACTCATAGAGGAGATAACCAGGAGAGAGAGAGAGAGAGAGAGTTTGTTTTTTTCAATATATTAATTTTTGATTAATTGAGAGAGAGAGAGAGAGAGAGAGAGAGAGAGAGAGAGAGAGAGAGAGAGAGAGAGAGAGAGAGAGAATTTTCCTGTGTAGTTTTATTGGCACACCAGCGAATCGGTGATGTCTGTTCTGTAAAGCCATCTGAGCACCACCAATACTACCTTCCCCACAGCAGTGTCCTCCCCTCCAGCAACAGTTTGACATTAGTATTACTTTTTAATTTTAAGGTTAGATCAACTGTATTAGATCAAGTGTTATGATGTAACACAAAGACAAGCCAGGCATCATTGTTGTTTACTTTATTCATATTGTATGTACTTAGTATTATCAAACATTAGATGCTTTGAAATCACGATAACTGCTTGATCACAAACCAGAATCTTCTGTATTTAATGTAGTAAATATGGTTCCCTTCCTTTGGCATATGCTGATACTGCAAGAATGCACTTCCATATCCCTTGCATGTAGCATTATGTAATAGTTAATGAGTGCTGTATATCACAACTGCCAATATTCCTCCTGTGATAGCAGCCTTGGCATATTCTAAATATCCTTACATACACTGTTTCATTGAGTACAATGACAACTAATCTAAATAATTAATAAATAAGTGTGTAATATGTGCTCTGGAAATACATGCACAGGAGTTAACGTTCTTTTTCTGTACCTAACAGGTAATAGTCAAATTACATGTTGTTATGCACCATTTCAGATCACATAGTCAGACTTATTGATGACTTAAAAGTAATAAGAAGTTAATTACACATTTTATCATTTCTATTAACCATGGTTAAAGTACCCTCGCCTTGTAAACTGGACAGTGGTTGTAAACCTACATCCCCCTACCCTCCCCACACACCTCTTACCTTCCACAATGCCCCATTCCTTACTGCTCACCCACAATGCCCCTTCCTTACCCCTCCCTTCCAGTAATGGATGCTTCAAGCAAAGCTTAACACTAGTGTTTTGTAGTTACTTTCTCACCAGTTGTGACAATGCAGGGTGGACTTTGCTGGAGTGCAGTCAGCTGTATACATTAGCTTCCCATATCCAGAAACTTGTACTTTTTACATTTATGCCTGGAATTGTGCCTGATCTGTTTTCCAACCAGAATTTTTTTCACTAGTAATAAATGTTAAAATCTTACCAGTTCATCTGATGACTTTGAGCATCTTGGCAAAAAGATCTCTAATCCTTGTTGGTCTCCCTCCTCTATATTGTTTATATGGCTCTACTGCCATCTCTAAATACTTAACTCTTCTTGCATGCCCTTGCTGACACCTCCACACTGGAAGATTCAAGGGTTGTCCTTCTTCACTTCCCCCTTAAATTATGCCTCTTACAGAAATTATTTGTCATAATGTTTTCAAAGCAGCAGTGCCTGCTGGTTTGATGGTGGCCATGGAGTGAAATTGCTGCCAGACTCATGGAGTTCCAATGCTGTCAAATTCATAAAGTTGACCTGTGGCCATGGCAAGTGTCAGGTTCCTATCATATATTTGCCAGAATAACATGCCTATCCTTGCTAATAAAAACAAGTGTGTTGAAAAGAAGTAATCCTCCAATTAATATAGTTATATCAACAGCACCTTTGTGGGCTGTTCAGAGTGGAGATTATAATGACTTGGACAAGAGTGACAGCACTGCAAGAAGTTACAGAAAAAATGGGAAAAGTGGGGTATATTAGTATATTTTGAAACTTCCACAATATTGTCACATGATGTTGGAACTATGGGTTCTCACCAGAAAAGTATGCATTATCTGGGGATTTGAACATGGGACCTTTTGTTTGTTGGATGGTTGTGCTACCCATTGCACCACAGTGCCCTCCTGTGACAACTTGCACATCTCCCCTATGAGGTCATCTCCCACATGCTCTTGACCTATGATAGTGCATCCTGTGGATATTACTCATTGTGCCATGTTGAAGCTATGTAGATGTTACCCAATGCACTATGATGATGCTAGTGGCAGATCTGCCCTTGAACCTAAGTAACAAGAATTCTTTCATAAAATAGAAAATATCAACAGCTCTCAAACTCTCCCCCTGCACAACTATACAAACTACACAAATGCATTATATGTACATATTTATATTTATATCATGTATTATACTTTTTCTTAATCTCTCTACTGTCACCATATGCCAGCTAGGCAAAGTTGGGTACTTCCACAAACTGCAAATTCTACAAATGTGAAGTATGGTTTTCTTTTTGCAGTTTTATGATTGTGACAATCATCAGTATTGCAAAAGTAACCCAAATGCAAATCTGTCTACAAACTTTTTGCATGGGTAAATTGACCACCTGGCAATGTCAAGGATGGTGTATTATTCTTTCCACCATCTGCCATCAAGCCATCCTGTTAGGAGTCAGTTACAGAGATAGTACAATTAATACAGTTCAGAGCTGCAACCTATCAGTGTTCTATTTCATGTTGATTCTCTATATATTATTCATCCTACAATAGTGCCTTATTTTGCCTTAAAAAAAATTTTGACACAATAGTTGAAACTATCCATAGTTAAAACATATGTGTACCACATATGTTGGGCAATTTTGTAGATTTTGCAGTTGTGGAAATAAATTTGCATTTGTGTTGATCAGCACTACTGTCAGGGAAGTCCTGCAAATAATTGCCACACTTTACCATACTTAGAACTTATGTTTTTCACCTCAAGTGCAGCAAATGACAAAGAAAATAAAACAAATTTGCAATAATGTGATTTCTTTTATTCCTGTTTCCTTATTTAGCAAATAGGCACTACAAATTTGTTATATATTTTCAGATGCCTACTCACTACTGCAGACCACCACAGACAAGTTAGAAGTCCCAGGATACTGAGATACAGTACTTAGAGTGGAATGGGATCAACTTGTATAAGATATATACATGCATTGGCAGAGCTCCAAAGTTTGCTTAATGTTGTAGATGAGTATGGAAATGACTGTGATGTGAGATTTTAGTAGTGAGAAAGCAAGCTGATGATGGTGAAAATATTCCAGAGGAAAAGAGAAATTCATGATGGAAATTGGGAGGGAATGAGTTGCAACAGACTGATAAATGGAAGTACCTGGGGATGTGGATGAGTCCAAACGGGTGTGTAGAGGTGAAGAATGAGAAAATAGATGTAGTGAACCAGTGTCTGGGTGAACTAGTAAGTGCAGCAAGGATGAGAACAAGTAAATGTGATGTACTGTGAAAAATTTGGAAGAGCTTGGTTGCTCCAAGCATGTGTGATTCCATGGGATTTGATTGAATTAGAGAAATGAAAAATAGGGCAGCATAGAATGACAAGGATGGCACTGAATGCACCAAGGTATGTAGCAATGGAGGCTTTGAGAAAGACCTGTGAAAAGCATGTGTGTTAGATTAGAATGAATTGGTGATGCAAGATTAATGAGAAATATGTTTCTGTGGGATATTAGGAGAAACAGGTAGGGGAAAAAAGTGTGTTAAGATGGTAGCAAAGAGAGTCATGGAAGCTAATTGGGCTTTCCAGCATTTTCATGGGAAACATATTAAGTGTGACTGGAATATGATTGCTTTTCCTACAGGAGTTGCCACTACATACAGGTTTGGCCACCTGTAACATTAAAATCAAGACAGGAGAAAAGCTTGTTTTGGAGCTGTGTGTGGACATTCTTCTGAACTAATCAGACTCGTTTTTTAAGATTTTCCCTGCCTGCCCCCAACCTTGTGTGGAAAGCTCTGTCTGTAAGATGTCTGTGAGCAACTGTGGTGTGTGACTCCCTGGCTGTCAGAGTGAATGCAGTAGCATGTGAGGGATATAAGATCTGGTTCCTCAGGGCCTGTGTGGGTTTCAAGGCCAACACTAAGGCACTGGGCCATGACAACTTAATGTATTTCTGTGATCCCTGCAAAGAGATGACTAGAGACATGGAAGAGACACCGCTGCTAAAAGGAAGAGAAAAGTGTACAGACAGAAGAGAAAGACAGACAGAGGAAAGAGTGCTAGTAATGGGCAATATGAATGCATGTGTAGGAATACTAGAACAGGTGAACAAGAATGGTAAAAATGCTTGTGGAGTTTGTTGGAAAATCTGAATGTTACCTTGGCTGAGGAACATGTGACTTGGAGTGGTAGGGAACAAGAATCAGCTATTGACTACACATTGGTGAATGGAAGAATGTGTGAAATTGTCACACATGTGGATAGATGAGGATAGTATGGTTGATATCGTGTCTGATCACAATGTGCTGGTTGTTGAGTACCTGGTGCATGGTGGGAATGAGGTGAAAGTGGCAAGTAAGAAAAGGAAATGGAGATTGGGAGATGTAGGGTGAGGGAACTTTCAGGTTAATCTGAGTGAAAGAAGCTGGCATGATGTAAGTGTGCATGATGTGGAGCACCTGAATGAGAAACTGGTTGAGGACATGCAGAGTGCTGCTGAGAACCTGATAGGGTTTGTGAGAGTAGGCAGAAAAAGAGAGTAAGTGAACCATGCTGGAATGAAAAATCAGAGAGGCTAGGAAGGAGCAAAAGAGAATGAGTAGAGTGTAGATGGCTGAGGAAAAAGAGGCAAGAAAGTGATGAGGCAGAAGATGAGTATCAGAATGCATGGGGAGCATATGTGAAACAGCAGCAACTAACAAGGTGAATGATAATAAAGGCAAAAGTGAAGTGTGAAAGGGATATGATTGTGTCTTTAAGGGAGAATGGCATGAAAGGTGGCTGTGAATGGTACAAGTTCATGAGAAGTGAGAATATGTCAGGCAGTGTTGGTGAGGAAAGCCTGAAAGTAAATGGTGAAGCTATAACAAAGAAGGAAGGAATCAGGGAGGCAATCAGACTGTTCTGGAAAGAAGTGGGTGGTGTAGGTGAGGTGTTTGCTGTGAGAGAAATATGTGTGACACTGGAGAGGAAGAATGCAGATGAACTGGATGAAAGAATCAGCAGGGAGGTGGAGAAATGTTTGAAAAGGTAGAAAAATGGGAAGGTAGCAGGAGCAGATGAGATACCCTATATAGGATGTATAAAAATGGAGTGGAAGTTATGATTGACAGGATGACTGAGGTATTTAACTAGGTGTGGGAGGAGGAGAGAGTACCAAGAATGTGGAATGAATGAATGAGTTGAAGAACTACCAACCGGTTGCATTAGTGAATACAGTAGGGGAAGAAAGTGTTCAGTGCAGTGTTGAGTGAGATTGTGTAAATGGACTGAGAATGCTGAAAGTTTCAGGTGAGGAACAATATGGTTACTGTGGGGAAGGAAAGCTGAGGATGATATGTTTGTGGTGAATTAAATTAGAGAGAAAAAGAGGGATGAAGATAAATTGTACTTAGGTTTTCTGGATACAGAGAATACTTATGATAAGGTGAATAGAGAGTGAATGTAGAGTCTTAGAAAAGATTGGATTGAGTGCAAAGATAGTCAACATAGTGCACAACATGAATGTTGACACAAGAGCTAAATCAGACTAGGAGATATAGAAACAGACTGGGTGAAGTAGTGAGAGAGGAGTTAGGCAAGGATGTACATTGTCACCAACCCTTTTCAGCTTGTATACAGAGGAGTTAGCAGCCAGAATGAGAAGAATGAATGCAGGAGTAAGTGTGGGGAATGATAAGATGTGTGCTTTTTTATGCAGATGATGGTGTGGTTATGAGTAAATCGGCAAATAAGCTCCAAAGTTTGTTGGATGTTGTAGATGGATATGGAAAAGACTTTGGAGTTAGGTTTAGCAGTGAGAAAAGTAAGGTAATGATTGTGAATAGGTCGGAGGATGAAAGTAATGTGGTATGGAGAACCGGAGAGAATGAGTTAAAACAGGTGCAAGAATACAAGTACTTAGGGATGTGGATGAGTCCAAATGGATGTGAAAAGGCACAGAATGAAAAGATAAGCTTGGTGAACCAGTGGGTAGGTCGAATGGGAAGTGCAGCAAGGATGAGAACGAGTAAGTAGGATGTGGTGAGATAAGTGTAGAGTGTGGCTGTGCCAAGTATAATGTATGGTATGGATGTGATTGCATGGAATGGAAGTGAAATTGTAAGTTAAAAGTGGGCCAGCATAGCAGAATAGAGTAGCAAGGATGGCACTGAATGCACCGAGGTACACAACAGTAGAAGCTTTGAGAGATGATAAGGGATGGAGCACCTTACTTACTTACAAAGTGACACTTGGGTACAAGATTAGGCTTGAAAAAATGGATGATGCAAGAATAGCAAGAAAGGTATATCTGTGGAATGAAAGTGAAAGCAAATGGAGGAAGAGGTGCATGAGAATGACAGACAGAAATGGTTAATAAGTGGTGCGGGGAATGAGGATGGCTGGGAGAAATCAAAATGAGTGTGAATGGGTCGTGTCAAAAACACCCCAAAACACCCTTAAACATTCAAAAAATACCAAAACACCCCAATCCCATCAAAACAGCCAACACACACTTTTTAAAACACCCAAAAACACCCCAAACACCTACCAAAGCACTCCAAACACATCACACACCCCAACACACACCCAAAACACTCCAAACACACACCCAAAACACCCCAAACACACACCCCAACACCCAAAATACCCCAAACCCATCAAAACATCCCTGATTCACTGACACACACCAAAAACACACACAAAAAAAAACACTAAAACACATTTTCACCCACCAAAACACTCCCAAATGCTCCAAAACTTAGCAAACCTACCCTTAAAACACCCCCAAACACCCCAAAAAACAAAATTACACACACCAAAGACCATAAGACACCTCAAGTGTCCCAAAGCACCCCAAAGTATCCAAAAACACCCCAAAACACTCCAAAACATTAAAAAATAAGTTAAAAACACCCAGATAACACACAAACTACCCTTAAACACACCAAAAACACCCAAATAAACTAACTACCCTTAAACACCCCAAAAACATCCCAAAACACCCAAACCAACACAAATTACCTTTAAACACCCCAAAATCACCCCACAACAACTCCCTTGACACCCCAACACACCCAATCTCACCTCATAGGACGTCATAACAGGACTGACAGGACTCGGACAGGGCACCCTTCCACTTCCACAGCCCTTCTGATCAGCTCCCTCTTCTCCACTCTCTCACTCTCCAACCCGTGGTACAGCAGCGTGGGAATCTGTAGGGGCAAGGGAGAGAGAGAGAGAGAGAGAGAGAGAGAGAGAGAGAGAGAGAGAGAGAGAGAGAGAGAGAGAGAGAGAGAGACTAACTGACCTTTGCTCCTGTGAATTTTCCTTCTCTCTCTCTCTCTCTCTCTCTCTCTCTCTCTCTCTCTCTCTCTCTCTCTCTCCATTAGACTGGAGCAAAGTTTTTCCTCCTCCTCCCAGTTGGTTTCCTCCAGTTTGCTCTTCTCCTCTATCTTCAAGGTGAGAAAATTCTTCTCTCCATCTGCGGAGGGGTCAAGGAAAGGTGGTGGAGGAAGAAATGAGAATGGAGGAGAAAAATGGAGTAAATAGATAGATAGTTAGATAAATAAATAAATAAATAAATAAATAAATAAATAAATTTATTTATAAACAAAATAAATAAATAAATAAATAAATAAATGAGAGAGAGAGAGAGAGAGAGAGAGAGAGAGAGAGAGAGAGAGAGAGAGAGAGAGAGAGAGAGAGAGAGAGAGAGAGAGAGAGAGAATGTCTAGGATTTAAAACTTACAATTCTCTCTCTCTCCTCTCTCTGAGAGATAGACAGAGAGATAGTCTCTCTCTCTCTCTGAGAGAGAGAGACAGAGAGATAGAGGTCATTATTTGGGTGTGTTAGGTTAGGTTAGGTTTGAGTGGGTTTGTATGCGAGGTCATGTGAGGTCAGGTCAACCCTTATACTTACCATCTGACAATTTGGTGAGCTGTACCTCTGCCTCCTCCCTCACTGGTAGTGGTGGTGGTGGTGGCGGCACAGGGGAGGGCAGCCTGCTGTGGGATGAGCTGCTGTGTGACCTCTGCCGTCTGCAATGAAGGACAGGTCATTAGTTAACTGTGGTGTGATCCAAGCTGACATGACCAGACCTGACCTAACACAGGACAGATTACACTTATTACCTCTCCCTCCTTCCCTCCACAGCCTGCAGGTCTTGATATACTCGTATATAGGTATACTGCAGCACCACCCAGGCCTATGGTAAGTGGAGAGCAAAGACAAACACAAAAAACTCAGACTGGTGCATCTGAATGCCGTGTGCTGTGCTGTTAAACAATAAATAAATAATCATGTTAGAATAATATACAGATTAACTCAACATAGGCCTAAAAAATTACCCCACAAAAATACCGTTTCTCAAATAAACATGGCGCTTAAAAGTATCCCTTATGATCTTGCAGGGAAGGTCAGGTTAGTGTCCCTTAACGAGGGGCAGGGGGAGAGGTCCACAGGGGCGCGTCCAAGGCTAGGTCAGAAAATTTTCGTGGGTGATTTTGGTGTAAACGAGAAAAAAAAAAAAACTTCTCTTAAAGTAGATTAATCTCGTAACTATGCACACACACACACACACACACACACACACACACACTACAGGCAACACAAGAGAGGCGTCACTGGCTGCACAGGGAAGCAATTTACGTAAGGTCTAAAATATCTGGCTATAGAAGGCTGGCGTTCCGTGTGGCGCGCGCACGACCAACACACAGCAACACCATTTCTCAAGAGTAAGTATGTATTGTATCTTATTCAGCACCATCTCAGCCACTCACCTTCTCGTATTTGGTGATGCCTGCGTGTGCCTGGGTGTCTGTATGTGTGGTGGCAGTCGTCACAGCCAGCACCTTGCCCTACACGAGCATGCTAGGTGATTACAAGCACACTGCATGTTCACATTTTTAGCGCAAATATCTGGCCTGTCTCACTTCCCAGGGACGGTTTTTTTTTTTTTTTCTTACTAATTACACTACTTTTTATATATATTTATCGGTATTTTCTAGGTTATAATAATTAAGAAATGTTATATTATTCATTATCCATCGGGTTTATCTTACATTAGTGTATTAAGGTACTAAATCCTATAAAATTCTATATACATCTTTATTTCTTTGCTTTTTTCCAATGTAAACCTTTTATTTCTAATATTTTCCGATGTAAAATAAGATGATATATTTAAAAGACTTCGTACTAGTCATTATTTATCAAAGGTACCCTCAAATAGTGCAGTTATAAAGAGACCGTCCCTTTCTCAACACTGTACCAAGATCGCCATTACGCACAACACTGTACCAAGGTCGCCATTACGCAATGTTGACAGCTTAGGAGTTATATATAACAAAATGACGCAAGAAATTTAAAATCCACTTCCTCTTCCTTCTCCTCCTCCTCGTCTTCCTTACCCTCATCCTCCTTTCTTTCCCCTCCTCCTCTGGCAAAAAAAGGGTAAGAGGAGGAAGAGCTAGTAAACGAATATAATGAGAAAGAGGAATAAGCAAATTAGAAGAATAAAGCAAGAAATAGAGGATAATAATGATTTAAAACTTAGTATCTATCATTTTCTTATCTCTCTCTCTCTCTCTCTCTCTCTCTCTCTCTCTCTCTCTAGGAGCAAGCAAGAGGGAGCCTGGTACCTCTGAGGGGTGCGTGCGCGCGTGTCGGGGAGGACTTAACCCCAGGAATATGATAAAATAAATGCAGTCACCCCGCACAGGCAGGCACGGGGCGACGGGCATCCCACCATCCGTCACACACACACACACACACACACACTGAAAAGGCTTTACCGAAAATGACGTGGATTTTCAAAGGTGTTTTTACGGTTCTGGTGAAAGATTAACAAGATTTCTACACTGTGAACAGAGAAAACACTCTTGAGAACACGGCTAGTCATCTATGTGACCTTGGAAAGTAGAGAGAGAGAGAGAGAGAGAGAGAGAGAGAGAGAGAGAGAGAGAGAGAGAGAGAGAGAGAGAGAGATGGACGGATAAGGCCCCTGTACAGAGTTAGCAGCTGGGTGTGGGCGTGACAAAAGCTGGAGATGACTCAGAATAAGGTGATCTAACACACACACACACACACACACACCGAACACTGACGGATAGAGACTGGAATGTCGAACGCCAACTGAGCAGAGAGTATGTTTGTGCGACGGTGTTCATGTTCAAACCGAAAAACATGTGTTGTTAGAGTGCACAATGACTGCTGATCTACGTAATAGTTATCAAATGCTCAGATTTGGCGATATAAATGACATAATGGAAGAGAATATCTATATACAGGAAGTGTATAACTATATTTTTGAAGTACTGAGTATATACGTATAATATGTAAGAATCACCTCTACATCAAATGCATGTTTGTGACTTTTCATGGACAAAAGTACTTGTACAATTATTTGTTCTTTGTTTATTTTGTAAAAGGATTCTTTTGTCAATAAACAACTAACTAACTAGGGGCGTCCCGGGTCCAGGTGATGACGTCACACTCAAAAATACGAAGTGGATTTTAAATTTCTTGCGTCATTTTGTTATATATAACTCCTAAGCTGTTAACATTGCGTAATGGCGATCTTGGTACAGTGTTGAGGAAGGGACGGTCGCGTCCCTTCCTCAACACTGTACCTGCAACAATTGCGAAATTAACTGCGAAATTAAACCCCTCGCAAAAATGGAGCTATGCCGGAATGCTTAATATATTCTGATTTGTCAAGTAGTTTAACTCTTATTGGGAATATAAAACCATTCCCAGCCTTACTAATAATAAAGATATTTTAAAAGAACAGAATAAAAAAAATTGAACATAAACTCGATAAAGAGACATTGTAAAGTCAACAAATCTGATTTATTAGGAATATAAAACACTTTAAAAAATGAAAACTATTTTTACAAATAATCAAAAGTTCGTTACAAGTTGAAATAAAGAAATGAAAAATTAATAAATGTCAACTTTTCACTTTTCACACGCCTATAAATCACTGTAAAACTCCACATATCCTACTCATCAGGATCATAACACACTTTAATAACCATAAACGATTTTTTGAGCCAATAAAATCTTGCCTGGAGGCTGAAATAATTGTTTTTCTAGGGCGACCTTAAAAGAAAAAAATAATAACAGAAAAAAGCAACACTTAGCTACGCTAAAACCACCTGATGATCAACACATTTCTCTCAACACACTTATGGAAAACACTCAAAACATCACTAAATATTTTCACAAACCACCTGATGATCAACACATTCCTCTCAACACACTTATGGAAAACACTCAAAACATCACTAAATATTTTCACAAACTATAACAACACACTTAAAAAGCCGCAATATACAAGTTTTCGAGATAAAAAAAAAAAAAAATATTGGAATCGAGCCAAACCATCATGACGGCTGTGGACGGGGCCTCAGCTGAAAACAAAGATGGCCGCCTCCTCAGTCATTATTTAAAGTAATTTTGAAGGCTATATATCTACTTTCTGGCTTGATTGATAGTGTATGTGTGTGTGTGTGTGTGTGTGTGTGTGTGTGTGTGTGTGTGTGTGTGTGTGTGTGTGTACTACTCAAATATAGATTACCTTATCCCACTGGTCTTCCCCCTTCCGTCCCTTACCTGCTCCTCCCAGCCTTCTCCCCAACTCTTTTTCCTCTTTCCTGCTTGTGCATTAATAATAATAATAATAATAATAATAATAATAATAATAATAATAATAATAATAATAATAATAATAATAATAATAATAATAAACGGCTTATTATTAAGGCAGTTAACAAACTGAAAATGTACATAGGTGGTGGGGAAATACTTAACAATCCTAAAGGTAAGTCTAATCTAGAAGGGATTGCATTGTGTGTATGTATGTGTAATTAGGTAAGGTTTTTGCCACGAATGGCTACGTGTGGGGGTGCTGTGGTGGGTCATGGCAGCGTTGTTGTTCTTGTTCTTGTTCTTGTTGCTGTTGTTGGTGGTGTGTGTGTGTGTGTGTGTTTAAGGACAGTAACCTAAGGCAAAGCAGCACGATCCCTAAGGACATTACCGGACACAAGGTACGTCAGGTAATACACACACACTGTACTTACAAGGCTTGCCACACTGCAGACACTGTGCAGACTGCGGTAATAAGCCGTGTCAACACAAACTGTGCCGCTCAGTTGTCTTGCAAATGTAATATTAATACAAATCCAGTAATGGTGATGGGAGAGGAGAGTAATAGTTATCATGAAACGGTCTCTCTCTCTCTCTCTCTCTCTCTCTCTCTCTCTCTCTCTCTCTCTCTCTCTCTCTCTCTCTCTCTCTCTCTCTCTCTCTGTCACCATATTCAAGCCCCATTACTCCCGTGCCACATTAAATACGTACCCATCCACACCCATTTCCTTGTGACACTTATCTTTCAGCCTATTACACTCTTCGTCCATTTCCACGTGTATCTGAGTGTATGTCCAAACCTCGCCTTTCTCAAATAGGTTTCATACGAACGTAAGAAAATCGAGTGTTTGTGCAGGAAGCCATTAAGCCTACACGTGGCGCGCAATCCCTGTAGGTAAACGTGGCTGTCCATTTCATCCTATCATTTTTTATTCATAAATTCGTCTTGTCTTCTTTTAACACTCCTATTGACTCGGCGCTAACAAGATGTTTATAATTTTACCAAGAATTCAACTTCTACCTGTCATGTGTTACCTAGGAAAAAATCTCTCTCTCTCTCTCTCTCTCTCTCTCTCTCTCTCTCTCTCTCTCTCTCTCTCTCTCTCTAATTAGTGCCACCTGGTCGTGTAACATCTGCCGCCACACCTTTCCTTCACGTGTCACTAATAACTTCTCTTAGGAACATTTACGTGCAAAATACATAAGAGACCCCCTCGACACACGAAGCTCAACAGAACATGAGTGCGGAGCCATAGCATTACTACAGCAGGGGGGTGGGAATATAATGGGGGGTAGGATTTTTATGTGATTGGTGGGGAAGGAGGGGTAGAAGGGGGGATCTGAAACTTGATGCAGTCTCTCTCTCTCTCTCTCTCTCTCTCTCTCTCTCTCTCTCTCTCTCTCTCTCTCTCTCAAACTGTAAATGTGATCTATTATTATTCTGTTTAAAAATTACTAGTTTTCTGTAGAAAAATGTAAACAAGTAAAAATAAAGAAAACGGGAGATAAGAGAAAAAGAGAAAATTGAAAAGTTTTAAGAGCAACTTGTTCAGAGAGAGAGAGAGAGAGAGAGCAGTAAATTCAAACACCCTTAAATTTCTAATCCAGTCCATCCCTGAGACACCATTTGCTTTGGTTATCGTCATTTAGCGCAGCGCCGTTCGACTCTGCGCCGCCATATGTCCTGCCCAGGTTGATGGATAATAGATTGTGGGTGAAAAGGGGGATAGCCTTAATAGATACTGTACAGGGGAGAGGCGGGAAAGCCAGGACAAGCCAAGGGGTGATAAATAACGGAAGAGGTGGTCCATGGAAGTTATGCTGGGAGTGACTGTGTTGCTGGGGTGGAGCGGTGTGTGTGTGTGTGTGTGTGTGTGTGTGTGTGTTTTATGGGGATATAGAGGTCTCTTCTCTCTCTCTCTCTCTCTCTCTCTCTCTCTCTCTCTCTCTCTCTCTCTCTCTCTCTCTCTCTCTCTCTCTCTCTCTCTCTCTCTCATTTCCTTCCGTCCTGTTTCCTCCATCCCCTTCGATCTCCCTTTTCATACCCTCCCTCCCTCCCCTTCCTCAATATTTCCCTTTACAAACACTTCGCTTTTTTTTCCCTTCTTCCTCCCTTCGTTTCCCTCCATTTCCTCTCCCCATCCGTATTTCCACCTAAACCTAAACTCCCCTTCTTTTTTTCCCTCTTTTTATTCCCTTTTTTCCTTTTTATTTTTTTTTGTTTTATTTCCCTTCCTTCCGCTTTTGTCTTTCTATTTTCCTTCCCGATTTGCATTTCATTCTATATCTTATCCTGTTTTTTTTCCTTTCCTTCTCTCTTTCGTCTGTCAATTTAAAATTTCTACGTTTCATTCTATTTTTTTTTCTTTTTCTCTCTTTCGTTAAGGAAAGAGTACAAAGGGAACATTAAAAATGAGTAGACAGGATTAAGAAAAGATTAGAACAAAGTAGGAAGGGTTAAGAAGTAGAAAGGGAGCAGAAGAGCAGAGGGCAGTAAAAAAAAATAGAAAGTGAAAAAGAGTAGAAAAGAATAGAAGAAAGTAAATAAGAGCAGAAAGAAAGTCTGGAACAGGAAAAAAATGGTTACGATATAGACGATACATAAAAGAAAACAAAAAAAATTTAGTACTGCAGGAACAAAACAAACAAGGAAACAATAGAAAGAAAACTTGGGAAAGGAAGAAAAAGAATGTTACGAAATACGAACGATGGAAAAAAAGGACGAAAGTTGAAATATAGGAATTAAAAAAAATAATCCATGTTTGTTTCCATTCTCGTTAAAGAAAAAAATAAATAAATAAAATAAAGAATCGTATCCGGATTACAACACGTACTGAACGGGATCGTCAATTAGGGTTGTGTAATGGGACTGGAGGAGGAGGAGGAGGAGATGGAGGAGGAGGAAAGAAAAACCGAACACGTATGAAGAGCGAATATGGAGGGAGGGAGGGAGAGAGAGAGAGAGAGAGAGAGAGAGAGAGAGAGAGAGAGAGAGAGAGAGAGAGAGAGAGAGAGAGAGAGAGAGAGAGAGAGAGAGAGAGAGACCAAAACAATTTCAAACACCTAATAATTTTCCCTGCTTATTTTCTCCTAACATTTTCCCTCCCCCGCTAAAAAAAAAAAAAGTACCCTAATTTCATCCCCCCCCAAAAAAACAACCCTAATATTTCCCTCCCAAGTTTCCCTCTCCCCATTCCCCTGACCATTACCTCTTCTCCCGGCCAATTGACTTATTTCCTTCCCTGCCAAGGAGAATTAAATACGGTTTCCAGCGATACGAGATAAATGGTAGGGAAAAAAAGGAAAAAAAGGAAAAATGACCCTTAACCCGAACTAATGCGAGATTCAAGTCTGTCCTTCAGAAACCCATACTGAAGAAGGAGGAGGAGGAGGAGGAGGAGGAGGGATGATGATGATAAATGAGAAAATAAAAATAAGGGCTTTGCGTAACTAAGCCAGAGAGAGAGAGAGAGAGAGAGAGAGAGAGAGAGAGAGAGAGAGAGAGAGAGAGAGAAAGCTTTAAATTTACGTACACTAGTGTCTCTCTCTCTCTCTCTCTCTCTCTCTCTGTAATAATGAAGGAAAGACAGTTGGAGCAATGGCTGTAGTAGTAGTAGTAGTAGTAGTGGTGGTGGTGGTAGCAGTAGTGGCAGCAGCAGCAGCAGCAGCAGCAGTAGTAGTAGTAGTGGTAGCAGTAGTAGTAGTAGTAGTAGTAGTAGTAGTAGTAGTAGTAGTAGTAGTAATGGTGGTGATGGTGGTAGTAGTAGTATTTATTGTTTTGTTCCAGTCTAGAAGCAGTAATAGCAATAGCTACGGTGATGGTGGTAACAGTAGTAGTAGTAGTAATGGTATGGATAATGGTGGTGGTGGTGGTGGTGGTGGTGGCGGCAGTTTACCTAACAAACGGTGGTCGGGTGGCTGGCTGTTGGTGGTGGTGGTGGCAGCGGAAGGCAAATTTTAATTACCCAGTGATTAAGGGAGGCACAAGCTTCCAGAAGGCGGCAGGCTGACTACACTCCGACTGACACACACACACACACACACACACACACACACACCGAGCTGAAAGGAGACAGAATTTACAAATAAGAGATAGGATGACACACACACAAGGTTCACAAGAGATGGAAGGACTAAACAAACAAGAAGGGATACGAATGTGCGAAAAACAGTGTGTGTGTGTGTGTGTGTGTGTGTGTGTGTGTGTGTGTGTGCGCCCAAGCAGTATATTATTGAAGGGAAAAAAGAAGGGAAAAAAAGAAAGTATTTTGATTATATATATATATATATATATATATATATATATATATATATATATATATATATATATATATATATATATATATTTTTTTTTTTTTTTTTTTTTTTTCGCTGCGTCTGTCTCTCCCGTCCCTATTTTTTGCTTCTACTCATGGGTTTTATTTGTTTTCCTTTCTTTCTTTCTCTCTCTCTCTCTCTCTCTCTCTCTCTCTCTCTCTCTCTCTCTCTCTCTCTCTCTCTCTCTCTCTTCCCCCCGACACAAACTGCGTCGTGCAGTGAGGTCAACCATCATCCCTTTGTCTGCAGAGCCCAGCCCCTGCCGTGACCTCGGCCAGCATCCCCACCAACCACGCCAATACCAGTACACAAGAAACGAAAATAAAAAAAAAAACGAAGAAAGGAAGAAAGGGAGGGAGGAGGGAAGGGAAGAAATATGTCCAGAGTAGAGAGATACTTAACGAACAGTACTCACTCTGCCACACTCCACACGCTGCCAACACTGCTGTAATAAAAAAATCCATAGGAACACAATCTGCGCCGCTGTATTTAAACCCAGCAACAGTATTTACACTCACAGTCCACCGCGATGGTCAAGTATGAACTGAGGAGTGAGCCGTGATGAGGTCTCCCTGCCAGCCTGCCTGCTATCCCACCACCACCACCACCACCACCGTGACGTGCCGTGATACCATTGGCCAATAGGACAAGGAGGAGGAGCAGGAGGAGGAGGAGGAGGAGAAATATTTGTTGATTCATGGGACAAAATCTCTCTCTCTCTCTCTCTCTCTCTCTCTCTCTCTCTCTCTCTCTCTCATAAAAAAAAAGATAGTATTGATAATAGTAATGGCGGTGGTTGGAGTAGTAGTAATAGTAATAGTAGTAGTAGTAGTAGTAGTAGAAGTAGTAGGAGGAGGAGGAGGCAGGCCACGTGATCGCCTCAGTGATTAACCTTCTCAGCCAAGTCAGGTCAGGTCAAGTGAGGTCACAAGTAGTAGTAGTAGTAGAAGTAGTAGTTGTAGTAGTAGTAGTAGTAGTAGTAACATCAATAATAACAATGATAATAACAGTAGTCGTAATAGTAGCAGTGATATTGAGAGAGAGAGAGAGAGAGAGAGAGAGAGAGAGAGAGAGAGAGAGAGAGAGAGAGAGAGAGAGAGAGAGAGAGAGAGAGAGAGACAAGCAAGGACGAAACAAAAAAATCAAACAAGTAAATGACAAAAGGAGGAAGGGATGGGAAAGAGAGAGAGAGAGAGAGAGAGAGAGAGAGAGAGAGAGAGAGAGAGAGAGAGAGAGAGAGAGAGAGGGGGAGATCAGGGAGGGAGACGTGAAGGACTGGGTGGAGGAATTAAGGTGGAAGAAGTGTAAAAAAAAAATGAGAGAGAGAGAGAGAGAGAGAGAGAAGAGAGAGAGAGAGAGAGAGAGAGAGAGAGAGAGAGGGTGGGGGGAGGGGCATTGCTTGCTACTCTTGTCACACTCTATTCCATTATCTTCTCGAAGCTTCTAACACACACACACACACACACACACACACAGTTACAGAACCAGCTGAATACTCTTGGATTGGTTCCCGTGAGTGGTTTTGCACACATGGAACGCTGGGAATAATGTACTAACAATTATTCTTGCATGTAAAGAGATTTGCTAGGCTCGTATTCACTGAAACTCGTGGATCCATGGAGACTGTGTGTGTTGTGTGTGTTGTTATTGTGGGGTGTCAGTTAGACATCCACTGCAAAAGAGGATGGCGGCGTTTTGATATTAGAAGCTACTTTAATTTAACCCTTTGTCCCTTAATGACACTTACAAGTCACCACAGGCAATTTACCTAGCCAGAAATTAAACATGAATGCACTGAACAATAAATAACTAAACATTAATGAACAAAGTATAATCTGAATTTGTGCCAGAAATGAATAAATAAGTGAATAACACAAAACATTTAATCATCATTGCAGTAAGTGTGTGTCTGGAAGGTACGTCTGATCTGAACCTGCACAAGACCATTCTATTCAGCTTGGAAGACGCCATAGCAGTGAAAGGGTTAAGTGTGGATCACATGTTATATTTGATGTGACGTGCGAGGCGTGGGGCAGGGTGAGGGAAGGGAGCCAGGAGCGTGGCGTGAGGCAGGCTGAGAGGGAAGGAAGGGGGAAGTGCGAGGCGTGGGGCAGGATGAGGAGGGAGGTGGAGCAAGGCGTGGGGCAGGGTGAGGTGGGAGGGGAAGGTGCGAGGCGTGGAGCAGGTTGGTGGTCCGTTAATGACTCCCCTTGATGAGCAGGCCGCCTCATCAGGCCGTCGTGTGTGGAGAGGGGTGCATGAGAGCCGAGCACAGACATTTAACGAGCTGTTGCTCTTGTGCGTGGCTTATATTCAGTAGCAGCGTCAGTTGTGTGGATAAGACGAGGGACGTTGAGGGAGTGTTGCTCGCTGCTTTGCTGCGTTCCATCTCACAGAAGAAAATGCCGTTCGTGATCCTTTCCAAAATTGTCACGGGCATTCCTTTTAGTAATCCTGAATAGGTAACTGACATGTAATACTGAATAGGTAACTGATATACGAGTATATTAATGTTAAAAATGATAAATATGTAGCATTTACTATTTTTTAACAGATAACATTTTTTTATACTGGTAGTTTTAAAGGGAGTTACCGAATAACACCACTCCCTGACATTTGCCCTGTAGAACGTGTTGCCTCTCTCGTGATGTAATAAATCGCACTGCATCATATCAACACCATAACAATACAAGAGCATGAAGAAAGTTACAAGAAGTCGTCAGTTCCACACGAGGCAGTGCCTGAATAAAACATGTATGCCTGAAATGTGGTGTGCCAGAATAATACCCACCAGTTCAGGCTTCATGTCCCACACCACTCAACATTCCACACTCACACTGACGATGGCCACTGTCTAATAAATAAAAGTAAATAGATAAGAATTAACTGTCTTTAGGAAGCAGTTTACTAAATACTTCAAGATTTATCTCCATCCAGCCACTGTTCCTATTTGTAAATATATCGAATATTCTTTTAAGACTCGTGTTGACTCGGCAGTAACAGCTAGTCGTCTGCCACTCTGAGAACCACTTTGTCCGTTACTTCTTTGGTCGAGACAATCGCCAGTAATGTTATTGTGATATGCTGACGGTTAAATCATAAAGAAGGGAGGAAGGGGCAATGTTCACAAGAGAAGAATGTCCAAAGAGGGTATAAATCAAGGAAAATGTCCGGAGGGAAAATGCCCAGAGTGGGAAATATGCAAAGAGGGGAAGTGGGAGATAAATTAAGGAAAAAATATCTAGAGGGGAAAAATGTGTAAAAAGTTGATAAATTAAGAGGCAAATATGAAGAGTGAGAATATCCAAAAGGGACAATTGACTAGGGAGGAAATGTCTGGAGGAGGGAGGGGATATACAATAGGGAAGATAACATGAGAAGAAATATACGTATGGAGGGGGAAGATATCTGGAAGACAGTATACATTAAGAAGGATACAACTGTAAAGGGAAGCAAGCTGTCTAAAGACCCAGCATAAATTAAGGAGGAACAGCCTGACGGGAGAGAGAGAGAGAGAGAGAGAGAGAGAGAGAGAGAGAGAGAGAGAGAGAGAGAGAGAGAGAGAGAGAGAGAGAGAGAGTACAAAAGCCCAGAGGTAAGACTATCGAACACTCGCCTCTCGCTCATTGCAGACGGGTGAGTTCATTGTAAATCTGGTAGTGTGTTGTGTGGAGCGGCATTTAGCTGGCGTATTCTTCCTTTCGTAACTTTACTGCTTGGTCTGTCTGTCTTTGTGTGAATAAAAGAAGAGAAAACAACAAATCCTGGCACGTACTCTGTAAATCGTCCACCCTTCCTTCCACCACTCCACCTATTCCACCAGCATCACTCGTCCACCAGGCATTTTTATTGTATGCTCAGCGAAAACAGAATTATACTCATTATGGCATTTTATTACTTGAGTTCAGAGTGAAAGGTTGCATGTACCCAATGAATCGTGAAGGAACGTAATGGCGTGCTGTTTGTGGGGCTGTGTTGGGAGGAGAGAAAGATGGCGAGTGAGTGAGTGAGTGGGTGAGTGAGTGGGTGAGTGAGTGAGTAGGTGGTTCTTATCAGTGTCGTATTGATATCATTGCTGGGTGTATTAAGATTAAGTTAGGTTAGATTAGGTTAGGTCAACTTTCCATTTCTGTAGTAGTATAGCTTTTGGTTTGGTTTGCTTAGGCTGTGTTAGGTTAGATCAGGTTAGCTCAGGTCAAGTCAGGTCATGCCTCCATTTCTTCAATAGCATACTTTGTAATTAGGTTAGGTTAGATAGGTTTGGTCATGTCATATCTCCATATCTTCAGTATTAGAGCTTATGAAGGTGTAGTTCTGTCTTTGATACTACTACTACTACTACTACTACTACTACTACTACTACAGTACCGATATAATCTTTTGACTCATTAATGGATAGGTCAAAACGCTAGAGGAAGAGTGACGGTTCAGTGAGCAGTGTTTACTCATCTTATGTTATGAGTGCCTGGTGGGCGACCTCTCCAGTCCATTGTATTCTTTCCGATGTGATGAGAAACTCCCTTTGTAATTATGGACAAAGGAATTTTTGGCGATTGATTTAGCTTCTAGTTGAGGAGTGTAAGGTATTACTGCTGGCTGCTGCTGCTGCTGCTGCTGCTGCTGCTGCTGCTATTGCTGCTACTGCTGCTGCTGCTGCTGCTGCGGCTGGGGCTGCGGCTACGGCTGCTGCTGCTGCTGCTGCCGCTTGCTGCTGCTACTGCTGCTGCTGCTGCTGCTGCTGCTGCTGCTGCTGCTGCTGCTGTTGTATTTCCATTACAATAATACAAAAGAACAAAAACATGAAGTAAACTTCTCTACCAGTGAAAAGCAGGCGAGGGTTGCTTCTCGGAAGGTGATTGGCTGTTGAGTCCTTGGAGTGGTAGCTTGGAGTTGGTTGACGTGGCGCTGGAGGTTGGCCAAGTGTATGCTAAGGCCAGGGTCCACCAACCATCTCTCTGTAAGATTAGTCACCATGGTGAGCCTTCAGGAGCACATGGTCTATAATAAGCGCATCAAGAAAACTCAGAGTGAATTTGCCGCAATGAGCCACTTCGAGTGCTTGTCGCAGCAAAGCAGCGAGATGGAAGTTGGCAGCGACTCAGACGAGCAGCCTGAAAAGGCGTGTTGCTTCTCGTGGGTCCGTTGTTGCTTCCAAAAGCTTTGCCGACGACTGAGGAAGCGGAAACGAAGCCAGCACCTCGCCGTCTCCCTGCCTCACGGGGAGACAGGTGCTGAGGAACAACACGCCGCCTCACCTCCTCCTCTCACTGACTGCTGTGAGATGGAAGAGGAACAAAAATGTAGTGAGACTGTAGACAAACGTACACGTTCACACACCAATAACAGACTCAGTCGAGCCAGATTTGAGACCCCTTGGTCAAGATCAAAACACAAGCACGAGCACGCCACCATTCACCGGCTTCATCTCTCCAGTTATCGTAGGCGTGGTGTGGAAAAAGAACTTTGCGTGCACTGGTGAACACAATGAGTCTATAAATAAGGAACTGGAGAAGAACAAGCCACTCAATAACATCATGAAAACGAAACATAATGAACGGAATGAGGCTGTTGAGGAGGAACACGAGAAGAATAACAACCTGAATCACTTGAACGATGAACTAAAAGCAGAATGCACCACAGTCTCTCAGAATGGAGGTAAAGGAACAGGCAAGATCCCAGGAAACCACTCCACGGAAGGGAAATACATAGCATGCGAAGAACAAACTCAGAACAACGCAAAAAGAACTCGGCGCCATCGCAGGAAGAAAAACAAGAAAAAGTCTCAAAATAACGAGGGAAAGGAAACGAATATGATGGAGGAGGAAGAGGCAAAGACGGCCCTCCTCGTGCGGATGCTGGAACAGGAGCGTGGCGAGGAACACATTTGCGTGGAAGAGAAAGTGACGATGATGGAAGAAGAAGAAGAGATGGAAACAGGGAATGAACAGATGCTGGAAGAGAGGGACGAAGAAAAGCATGATGTTATCGAGGAAGTGAAAGTGTGTGACGGTCATTCATCAGTTAAGGAACAGACGGAAGACAAGTCCGCGACACACGAAGAACAAACTCACAAAGCAAAAAGAACTCGTCGCCGTCGTAGGAAGAAAAACAAAAAGATTCAAAATAATGTTAATCACTGCAATAACCAAAGTACTTGCACGATTAAAGAGTCCTCCCGTGCAGAGGTGCCTCCAGTCCCTGAAGAGGTACCAAACATCGTCAGTGTGACATTGCTAACTATCACTGGAAAAGGACCAGTCACTGGCGTGGAACGAGAGGGCGCAGAACACCACAGGGACGAAGAAGAGAGCGTGACGTTAGTGAAGGACGAGGAGGCAGTGCCAGTAGTGCCAGAACTGATGCTGGAACAACAGGAAGAGGAGGCGTGGGTGGCGGAAGAGCATGAAGTGCTATCCACAGAGCCAAAGCAGGCAGGAAATCAGATGATTCTGACGGGTGACCACAGCGATGAGGAAGATGAAAGTAATATAATGGAAGAGAAACAGGCCAGGACGATCCTCCTAGATTGCACGCTGGAACAGAAAGGTGAGCAGGAACAACACACTGGCGAGGAAGAGGAAGTGACGATCATGGAAAAAGAGGAGGGCATGGAGAGAGAGAATGAACAGAAGCAGGGGCAGAAAGACGAGGAAAACCAAGATAATGACGAGGAAGGGAAAGTGACGATAGTGGAAGTGTGTGACGCGGCGTGTACAATTCAGGAACAGTCGCGGGGAAAACGAAAGTCTGGAGGCTCAACACAATTTGCAGGAAGAAACTGTAGAAGCAAAGAACAACAACAACAACAACGACTCTTGTTTCCCTGCTGGCGACACTCTCGAGGGGGAACCTGCTGCTGAGCAGCAACATGAAGCAGCGATTACTGAGGTGGAAGAACACATCAAGGAAGACGTGAACAGGTCCCCAGTCGCCGTCATAGATCACTACCTGAAACGCCAGCCACACCACCACACTGCACCAATCACACAGCCTGCATCATGGCAGTATCCGGCGCCTTCTTACAACGGCTCCCTGCAGGCTCTTCGCCAAGAAGTCCTGGACTTCCATCGCTGGGCGGGAGGAACGAAGGCGGAGTCCCGGCGCAGGATGCGCCCCGTGGAAGACGTGAGGGGCGTGGTTGGTGCGCTGTGGCCCGCGGCCCAAGTGCAGGTCACGGGCAGCCTGGCTAACGGCCTGTACTTGCCGGACAGCGACGTCGACCTCACGCTGGTGGGACAGTGGCCACCCTCGCCGCCGCCTCTGTTGGTCCTGAGAGACGCCATCCTGCGGCAGGACGTGGCACTGCCTGCCTCACTCAAGGTTCTCGAGAAGGCCACTGTTCCTCTGGTTAAATTTGTTCATCAGCAGACCGGAGTGGAGGTGGACGTGTCTTTCGGCAGCGAGGCGGCTGTGCGCGCCGCGGTGCTGGTGGCAGACTTCAAAAAGCAGTTTAACACACTGACGCCTGTAGTTCTGTTCGTGCGATATTATCTGAAACAATTAAACCTTGGCCAAGTTTTCACAGGAGGCGTCTCCTCCTACGCCGTCACGCTCATGGCCACTAGCCTCCTCCAACTGCAGGTCCCGCCTGAGGAACGAGAAGAGCCTGCTCTGGTGCTTTTAAGATTCTTCTATTTTTATGGACACCAGTTTTCGTACGTCACGACGGGCATCAGCGTGCTGGGGGGCGGCCGCTACCTGCGGAAAGAGGACGTGCCCACCGTCATGCCCGGCGGCCACCGCCGGGCAGATCTGTGTATCCAGGACCCATTGACACCCGGCAATGATCTGGGCCGATCGTCCTTCCGTGTCTGGGAGGCGCGAAGGGCCTTCCAGCACGCGTACCTGGTGCTGGCGCCCGCCGCACACGCCCCAGGCCGGTACACCTCGCCGTGCTCCTTGCTGGGCCAGTTGCTGCTGGGGTACGGCGCTCCCTCGCGATGCCTCCCAGAAGGCCTCATTTCATTACAGTCGTCAGTGCGCTTATCAGCAACAAGGCCCTCGGCTGCCTCAGCAGGAGCGTCACCACAAGTATGAACAGAGTTCTCAACTCGCTGCTCAGGTGGAGCATCACCCGGTGTCTCGGCTAACCCTTCAACAAAACAAGCAATACCCAAGCCACACAGGATCAAAAAGCAATCACCACAGTCATCAGCAGGGATACGGGGAAGTGTACCGCCACAGTCCTCAACAGCAGCGTCAACACACGGTTCACCAGGGTTATTATTACCAGGGCTATTATTACCGCAGCTCTGTCAATTACTGGGAGTGGTGTAACCAGAGCCATGAGGAGACACCGTCACCATCACGGTCACCAGGATTACTGGAAGCAGTATTACCAGAGCCATGCGGAGGGCATCCAGCATCGAGGTCAGCAAGGCTATAGGGCGTGGTCTTATGTCAAACAAAATCAGAGAAGCAAGCAAGGAGGATTGCGTGGCAGGCACGGCCAGGCATCAGCGATGGGCTAGGCACAGGCACGAACAGGCACGCGTTGGGAGGGGCGTGAGCAGAGGCCTCAGCAGAGACATCGATACCAGGCTTGGAGCAGCCAGGACGCGACACAGCATTATGGGACCAGTTGAGATGCAGGTGAAGAAGCCTTAAGTTGTCGAGCACCACGAGATTCTGCCATAGGACAAGGAAGAGGAGGTTGTGATGGAGCTTGAACACAATGAAGAACCACAAACAAATCACACGGAGATTTTACTGCTTAGGAAGAAGCTCACACAAAAATGATAAGCGTGACAAGCGGTAGGAGTATCACTACCTTCAAACAAAAATGTAAAATGCATAAAAAAAAAAAAAAACTTATATAAAACAAACAAACAGATAAGAAGTCAAAGAATAACTTTATGATAATGAGGATCATGACACCCAGGCTAAGGAGAAGAGGCAGGACACGGAGGAGCATGACACGCAGGCTAAGAAGAGGCAGAACACGGAGGACCATGACACCCAGGCTAAGGAGAAGAGGCAGGACACGGAGGAGCATGACACGCAGGCTAAGAAGAGGCAGAACACGGAGGACCATGACACCCAGGCTAAGGAGAAGAGGCAGGACACGGAGGAGCATGACACGCAGGCTAAGAAGAGCACAGAACACGGAGGACCATGACACCCAGGCTAAGGAGAAGAGGCAGGACACGGAGGAGCATGACACGCAGGCTAAGGAGAAGAGGCAGGACACGGAGGACCATGACACGCAGGCTAAGAAGAGGCAGAACACGGAGGACCATGACACCCAGGCTAAGGAGAAGAGGCAGAACACGGAGGACCATGACACGCAGGCTAAGAAGATGGCAGAACACGGAGGACCATGACACCCAGGCTAAGGAGAAGAGGCAGGACACGGAGGACCATGACACGCAGGCTAAGGAGAAGAGGCAGGACACGGAGGACCATGACACGCAGGCTAAGAAGAGGCAGAACACGGAGGACCATGACACCCAGGCTAAGGAGAAGAGGCAGGACACGGAGGACCATGACACGCAGGCTAAGGAGAAGAGGCAGGACACGGAGGACCATGACACGCAGGCTAAGAAGAGGCAGAACACGGAGGACCATGACACCCAGGCTAAGGAGAAGAGGCAGGACACGGAGGACCATGACACGCAGGCTAAGGAGAAGAGGCAGGACACGGAGGACCATGACACGCAGGCTAAGAAGAGGCAGAACACGGAGGACCATGACACCCAGGCTAAGGAGAAGAGGCAGGAGACGGAGGAGCATGACACGCAGGCTAAGAAGAGGCAGAACACGGAGGACCATGACACGCAGGCTAAGGAGAAGAGGCAGAACACGGAGGACCATGACACGCAGGCTAAGGAGAAGAGGCAGAACACGGAGGACCATGACACGCAGGCTAAGGAGAAGAGGCAGGACACGGAGGACCATGACACGCAGGCTAAGAAGAGGCAGAACACGGAGGACCATGACACCCAGGCTAAGGAGAAGAGGCAGAACACGGAGGAGCATGACACGCAGGCTAAGGAGAAGAGGCAGAACACGGAGGACCATGACACCCAGGCTAAGGAGAAGAGGCAGAACACGGAGGAGCATGACACGCAGGCTAAGAAGAGGCAGAACACGGAGGACCATGACACCCAGGCTAAGGAGAAGAGGCAGGACACGGAGGACCAGGACACCGCAGGCTAAGAAGAGGCAGAACACGGAGGACCATGACACCCAGGCTAAGGAGAAGAGGCAGGACACGGAGGACCATGACACGCAGGCTAAGGAGAAGAGGCAGGACACGGAGGACCAGGACACGCAGGCTAAGAAGAGGCAGAACACGGAGGACCATGACACCCAGGCTAAGGAGAAGAGGCAGGACACGGAGGACCAGGACACGCAGGCTAAGAAGAGGCAGAACACGGAGGAGCATGACACGCAGGCTCTGTGAATTACCAGCAGCCACAGACTATGTTCATTCCACCATGACCTCAACAGAAGCTCAACAGAAAACAGTTCCGCCTCGACATGTTCCCTCACTGAGCGGGCCGCCCTCATGCGTCCTATCTGACTTCATTTTTATGTAATGTATCATGGAGATCAGCACAGAGATGAAATAAATGAATAAAAAGCCTGCTCACATGTAGCTCACAAAGAGAAAATAGGAGAAGTGAACTGCGTACAGAAATAGTCTGGGTTAAGGACATTAGGCAAATTGTTCCGGATTAAGACTGTTAAATGAAGAAAATAGTCTGGATTAAGGATAGAGGATTAAGAAAAATAGTCCGAATTAAGGATAGTGGATTAAGAAAATAGTCTTAACTATGGATACTGGATTAGAAAAAATAATCAGAATGAAGGCTAGTGGATTAAGAAAATAGTCTCCATTAAGGATACTGAATTAAGAAAATAGTCGGTATTAAGGATAATACATTAAGAAAATACTCTGAATTAAGAATAGTGGACTAAAAATACTTGGGATCAACGACAGAGGATTAAAAACAGTCTTGGTTAAGGATAATGGATTAAGAAAGTAGTCTCGATTAACCCTTCAACTGCGGACAAAAAAAAAAAAAAACACACATCATAATGCAACGGCGAAAATCTAAATGTAGAAGTATACAATGAATGAGGAGACTGTGATGTGAAACACTACGGCACATCAAAGTGGTACACAAAATATTGGACCAACACGACCAACTCAAAAAGCGCGATAAAATTTCACTTGCCGGGTTGAATGATGACTCTGGACAGGTGAAAGACCTCGCTCGCTCTGCCTCAGGCTGTTGCTCTCTTCTCTCCTCTCTCTCCTCCTCTTCTCTCTTTTCCTCTCCTCTCTCCTCTCCTCTCCTTTCCTCTCCTCTCTCCTCTCTCCTCTCTCCTCCTCTCCTCCCTTCTCTTTTCTCTCTTCTCCCTCTTGTCTCTCATCTCCTCTCCTCTCCTCTCCTTTCTCCTTTCTCCTCTCCTCTCTCTTCTCCTCTCCTCTCCTCCTCTCCTCTCCTCTTCTCTCCTCTCTCCTTTCTCCTCTCCTCTCCTCTCCTCTCTTCTCCTCCTCTCTTCTCCTCTCCTCTTCTCTCCTCTCTCCTTTCTCCTCTCCTCTCCTCTCCTCCTCTCTTCTCCTCTCCTCCTCTCCTTTACTCTCCTCTCCTCTCCTTTCTCCTCTCTTCTCCTCTCCTTTCTCCTCTCTTCTCCTCTCTCTCCTCTCCTCTCTCCCCTCCTTACATCTCTCCTCTTTTCTCTCCTCTCTTCTTTTCTCTCCTCTCCTCTCCTCTTTTCTCTCCTCTTTTCTTTTCTCTCCTCTCCTCTCCTCTTTTCTTCTCTTCTCTTCTCTTCTCTTCTCTCTCATCTCCTCTCTCCTCTCATTTTCTCTCCTTTCCTCTTTTATCTCTTCTCTTTTCTTCCCTTTTCTTTTTTCCTCTAATTTCCTTTCCTCTTATCTTCTCTCCTCTTATCTCTCCTCTCCTCTCTCCTCTCCTCTCCTCATTTTTCTTCTCTCCTCATTTCTCTTCTCTCCTCTCCTCTCCTCTCCTCTCCTCTCCTTTCCTCTTGTCTTATTTTTCTCCTCTTCTCTTCCTCTTCCTTGCCTTCCTATTAAATGACAACAGTTACTGCTTTCTCTTTTTCTTTTTTTCTGGCGTGTTTGATTCCGACAGAGAGAGAGAGAGAGACAGACAGGGAGAGAGAGAGAGAGAGAGAGAGAGAGAGAGAGAGAGAGAGAGAGAGAGAGAGAGAGAGAGAGAGAGACGAGAGAGAGAGAGAGGAGAGAGAGAGAGAGAGAAGAGAGAGAGAGGGGGGAAGGGTGGGGAGAGAGAGGAGAGAGAGAAGAGAGAGAGAGAGAGAGAGAGAGAGAGAGAGAGAGAGAGAGAGAGAGAGAGAGAGAGAGGGGGGGGAGGGGGGGAAGGGAGAAGGAGAGAGAGAGAGAGAGAGAGAGAGAGAGAGAGAGAGAGAGAGAGAGAGAGAGAGAGAGAGAGAGAGAGAGAGAGGGGGGAGGAGAGAGAGAGAGAGAGAGAGA